>NW_017307597.1:131330-140014 GCF_000935625.1 Nanorana parkeri | reverse complement strand
AGGGTTAATTTATAACAGGGCACATACTAGCAGCTGCTCTCTGCTATATTTTTGCATTTTATGGCGTGTAATGTCCTATATAGTTCTTACCTGTGGCTGCCTACACATAAATAGAATTTAAAGATGGATTCCAGTCACATTCATGAAAAAATGAATGCATTTGTGTATTAATTAAAATGAGTAGACATAACCTGAATTACACTTAGTTTGCTAAAACACTGTGTATAGGCTGAATAACCTTTTTCCCAAAATATGATGAAATTTGTGACAAGTCTGCAGCTCCACCCAGTGCTGACACCAGCTTTCATAACTAGTTTGCATTTAATTAATTCTATAATCTATTCGACCCCTAATGTTTCCTTAAAGAGCACCTGTCAGCTGCCAAAAGCTATCACATATGGGTGTTTGTTATCCCCCTTGTAGTAGTAATACAGTTAAATAATAATAGTAAAAAATAATAAAATTCATAATAATAAAAAAAATTAAAAACACCCCCATCTACCCGCACACACACATACAAACACAATTGAGTGTATATAATTTACACTTATATGTAAACAATAATTGTACGAATTGGGTATTGCCATGCATGCCAGGGTGAGAGAAAATTTTCTAGGTCCCTCATTTATGGTTAAATCTAAACTAATGGGCTGTAAAAGTAGGCTTTGCCTACTGATGATTTTGGGTGCTCTCATTTTTTGATTTTTGGCTCACACGGTTTTGAGGCTTGACATGTTTGGTATCTATTTACCTGACACAAGCTCATCTTTTATTTTGCAGAAAAAAATTGGGAATTTTATTGTGTCTGTGTGCAATACAATTCATTAGTGTATTGATTTAGTGTATTTTTTACAGAAAATGTAGATTTGATAAACAGTTGATATAAACAATTGCAGCAACCATTCTTTTATTCTACAGGGCCTCTGCCCCAAGAAAATATATCATGTTTTAGGGGTTTTAAGTCATTTTCTAACAAAAATGCAGATTGCATCATGTGTGCAAAAAGAAAAAAAATACTTTGTTCAGAGAAGTGCTTAAAATGGCACTAAGGGGTCTATTTACGAAGCAGCTGAAGGATCTAGCCGTAGCTTCAGCCGATCCTTCGGCTAGCTTCGGCCCCAGGACCCCTTCGGTTCAGTAGAACTGAAGGGCTGCTGTACGGGCTATTCACTATAGTCCATACAGCTCCCGAACTTTGCCGAGCGGCTCAGTCGAGCCAAACGCATATGCCACGGCCAGAAGGAAGGACAGTGTCAGCACCAATTCAGGGATGATTTGAGGATCTACACCTGAGTGATACACAAATAAGATTTTGTTAATAGTTAAGATAATTGAATACATTTTTAAGATATAACACCTGATTTTAGTGTCCCTTGAAATACCACTAAACAAAAGCTCTATCTGTCTAAAAAAATATAAAATTAATTTGGGTACAGTGTTGTGTGACCACGTATTTGTCAGTCAAACTATTACAGCAATAAATACTAAAAAGGGCCTGGTAATAAAGGGGTATATACAGCTAGTACTCAAGTGGGTAATGAAAGCCGATAATTCCAAAATATTGAAAATTACTCTTGAAATCACATAAAGTTTACATAAGATTTTAATGATTGGTTGCACATATGCTGTAAATGTATATTTTACTTAATACACAGGGGTGTATTTTATACATACACAGGCGTGTATGTATAAACAATTTTCAGAGCCATTCGACCTGTGGAATTAGCTGTACATTTGTCCTGTGCGAATGGAGTCAAAAATGAATGTTAGCGCATTATCTTTTCTGGTTGAATGTAATTTCAGGAAAATACTGCATTATGGCCACTAGATGGAGCTGAGAAGCATTGGAAATAAAGGGGGTTACTTACTAAAGTGCAGAAGGATCCAGCCGTAGCTTCGGCTCTCTTCGGTTGCCGGAGCCTTTCGGTTCAGTCGAACCAAAGGGCAGCTGTATGGGCTGTTCACAATAGCCCTTACAGCAGCCGAAGGCGGCCGAGCAGCTCAGCCGAGTCAAAGGCATATGCTTCAGCTCGACAGAGCTGAAGCAACAGCTGAAGTGGGGAGAACAGCCTGCCGAAGGCCGGCCGCTCGCCCCGCAAATGACAGCTGGGCGGAGCCAGCCGTGATCTCACGGCTGGCTCCGCCCAGTTGTAATGACAGATCAGCATCCCCAAATGACCTGGGGATGCTGATCTGTCATTAAACAATAACAACTGTGCGGACCCAGCCAAGACGTCATTTAATTTATTTCACATATTTTCTATTCTGCACGGTACCTCGGAGGTACCGAGCAGAATAGCTGAGCCGAATGCTGCTGAGCGGCATTAGGCTATTCACCTAATGCTATTCGGCCCCTATGGGTGAACGACATCGAGTGAGCTGCCGTTGGATCGGCTGAGTCGAACTACTTCTGGACTGCACATGCAGAGCATGTTTGGCTGACTGATGGCAGCCGATGTACGGCTGATTTTAGCCGATATACGGCTGAAATCAGCCATACAAGCCAGAAGTGAATAGCCGAACAGCGTTTGGCTCACTTCACTTCGGCTGGCTTATTTACTCGGCTGCCTAAGGCAGCTTTGTGAATAACCCCAAAATTTGTATTCATAGGCCCCTGAGCTCCATCTATGCTGTTCCCTCACTGTCCAACCACAGGCCATTGCTCAGTAGGGGATATATCTGTGTTTTGTGAGCAGCAGTAAACTCAGATCATCAGGCTAGCTGTGATTTCTGGTAGGGTTGTGAATAATTAGGAATAGATGGAAAGAAATGCAAATTATTTTGCATGTAAAACAGCTATTATATATGTTTAACAACAGTCTATTTCCCAGAGTTTAGATTTAAAACTGTACAGAAAAACAAGGCATTTAAAAATTAGCAGGCATTGTGTCTGGTTATTATGCAGTGCCCTAGATTTACAGTATATAAAATTGCTTTAAGTCGTTTTTTTGAGCGGTATTTGTTTCTACCTTTTCATTTAATAGGATATCCACTCATACTGTGTTCCTCTCTTGTAATTCCATCCTGTGTTTTAATTCTGGCTTGAACAAAATAATTGATGTTATGGGCCAAACACTCTTGTGTCCACTGTTTAATCCAGGAGGATTGTTTTAGAAATTAGCAAATATGTGGATAGAACAAAGATAGAATAGTTCTGAATACCCATAAGAACCTTCTAATCTCATCTAACACTGTGTACCAAAATGTATTGCTGCCTAGATATTAGTATTCCAAAACTCCCATAGCCTTATCCTCCTGTTGTGTTAAGAGTGTTGATAGTCTGCATCATAAATTATTATACCACAAGCTAATATATATTAATGCATTTCAGAGGGTTGTGGTTGGAAATAAATCAATATTATGTTTTATTCTCAGGTTCCAAATTGTTCCGGGAATAGTATCCCTTCAGCTTACCTAAATGGGATTAGGTGAAGCCTACCAGGAGCTTGAAACAATAGCAAAGAAAACACAAGAAATGGACTGAGATTGCATTCAGTGTGTCCCGGGAGTAACATCTTGGCTAGTTATCCTAAAACAAATGCTTAATGACTGAGAAATGAGGCATTACGGATAGTAGGTGTAGTGTTAAATGTTAATTTATGTTTATTATAATGATTTTACTCTCATAAGTACTTTTACCTGAAGGAGTTATACAGATCTGACTGATAATGACTACAGATGAGAGGAAGTCTGGGCAGACCGGCTTTTGAAACATGCTAATTCACAGTGATATGGGGATGAGTCAAATGTTTAAAATATTAACCTCTACCTCCAGTATATACTGTAAAATCTGGAGATTGCTCATTATGAGTGATATTAAGAGCTTTCCCATAATTCAACAAAAATCAGGAGATTTAAGCAAAATGTTGTATTTTTGACTACATTCTACGGAGTGTTGGGGAAGTCAAAGTTTAGGTGTGTTTTTGTGGCTTTAAGAAGGAAATGGGCTTTAAATAGCTCCTGAATGTTGGGGAATCTTCTTGCAGCTTTCCTGGACCTGTTTTCATGCCAAATAACAGACCCTTATTAGTATCATTATTTGTCCTTTTTTATTCTGCTTTTATTCTGCTTGATACAAAATCAGATATATGCGTTATATAAGCAGTTTTAATCTATCTCTCTCTGTTTTCTCCAGAAAATTTCCTTATTTTATATGCATTCGCACAGCTGCAAGAATCACCCACTGAACCGTTTCATGCTTAATTCCCATAGCCATGAAAAATAATAGTATGTAAACATTTATTTGATACTAGATTAGGCAGAGTCTGCCAGGATGCAAACTACCTGTCTCATAAACTTCAGATTATACTACTTCTAGTGAAGGGACATTGAACTTATTCAGCTTCAGTTAAATCATTGTCTCAGAGCTGGTGAGCAGAAAATAGCAATTTGCATCAGAGCCTTCACACACAGCATACATGGAGCAGGGTGAGTACATTGAGGTTGGAGCTCTTGTTTCTGCAGCTGCAAGGTACTAGGTCTGCACATAGGGTACCAGACCCAGAACACCAAGCAACTGCCTAGTGTAGCTGCCAAGTAATCGGCGTTCAACTCACGCTTAGATTAAAATCACGCTAAACTCAGGAGTTAAATCTTAAAAATGCATTCAAGTACCTTAAATATTACCAATACTGTACCTTATTTGTGTATCACTCGGCTGTAGATCCTTTAAATCATCTCTGAATTGGTGCTGACACTGACCTTCCTTCTGGAGACTTGCTATTTTTGTACGCCATGGTCCCTGTGTGTGTTGTAAAGTAGCCACTGTTCCAAGCTTGTTCCCATGATGGACTACAATCTCAATACAAATTAGTAAACTAAACATGAGATTGTAGTCCAAGGGGGTGAGCTTAGAGTGGTGGTTACTTTACAACACACACAGGGACCATGGAGAACAAAAGTAGCCACCCTTCAGAAGGAAGGACAGTTTCAGCACCAATTCACCAATTCAGAGATGATTTGAGAATCTACAGCTTAGAGATGCACAAAAAAGATACATCTTTATTATTAGTTAAGGTACTTGAATGCATTTTTAAGGTTTCACTCCTGACTTTACTGTCACTTTAAGGAAAATTCCAGTAACAGGTCTCAGAGGGCTAAATCATAGCAGAACTATGGCTGTGGACAGTGGCATAACAATCACCATAGTGACCCAGGCGGCCGCTATGGGGCCCGGGGCACAGGGGAGCCAAGCCAGGACATCCCCCTGATGACGTGTGGGCCTCCTGGGTCGCTATGGCATCTCACGCTGCTGGCTGTCACTGGCGACTGTGAAGAGGAATGCGCCGCTGTTTAGATCACTGACAGGCACCTGTGCAACGGTGCGTTCCTCTACACAGCCGCTGCTGAGTCAGTGAGAGCCGGCAGTGGAGGAGGAGGTGGGATCTGGGGTTGGCATCAGAGGAGTAGGTGGGGCCTGGTGACAGGGGAGGGGGCGGGTCCGGTGCCGATGGAGGAGTCGGGGCTCATCACCGACGGTGGAGGAAGAGGAGGCGGACAGGTTAGGAGTGCGACCAGCCCACCTGAGGGTGACCCTGCAGAGCCCACTTTAGAGAGTCTATGGTGGGCTCTGCAGGGTCACCCTTAGGTGGGCTGTGTGAGATCTCAATTGGGCTCTGCAAGCAGTGTAACTAGAGATCAAAGGGGCCCCATACAAAATTTTGCTATGGGGCCCCGCGATTTCTAGTGACACAGGATTACCCCATATCTGACCCCACCATCTTCTTCTTTCTATTCTTAAAGCTGGACATGTCATACTTAAATATGGCCAAGAGCTGAATGCATAGAATAACTCTGCAAGAAGTTGCGTCTGCTCTACTGATACAATGTCAAAGCACTTTGTTGATTAACATACTATTAATGACTGTGGTTACAGTGTTTATTACAATATTTTGATAAAGATAAAGATGCTAAAAATGTGCCTAAAATTTTAAACTGCAGAAAGGTGTAGGCAAGCTTAAGCTATCAAACAGTTGGGGCCTTATTTAATTAAAATTCTTCAAATGGCCAATGGCTGAAAAACAGTAGAAAGGGGCCTACATGCAGCCCCAAAACAGTATGACATGTTTGCTTAACGCTTTGATATAACTGATCTTTATAGGACATTGGTAGCTTGGTAGGTGATAGTTCGGTAGATAAATTTAAGTATTAGAGTCACTGCATGGGAACTCTTCAAACAACAGATGCGCTTGTTTTGTGTAAATCCTTTATTAAGTCTACTTCTAGGTAATACTAAATACAATTTTCCATCACAAAAGGGGTATACTTGAAATGTAACATGAAGGGTATATATAAATGTAATGAAACACAAATGTACAGAAAAAAAACATTAACATTCATCTCACAGATAATTTAAGTTATTAACTATAGACTTTGTGACTTCTAAACAATAATTTATACAGTCCATTATCTTCCTTCATAGCTCTTCCATTAAGTATGCTGTATTATTGAAAAAGGTAGAATAGCAGACAGAATAAAATACCACTTCAAAAATAACTATTCAATTATTAGCCACCACTTAGTGAGAGGTATCTTAAGCAGTCCATAGGCCAAGTGTTTGACTGACTGGGATCGAGTTAACAATGTCCACCTTGCAAAGTGAATTTTTACTTTTCAAGTGAATTTTTACTTACCCTAGTGAATGTGATGAAATGCCACTTTGCAGAGAATACCCAATCAGGTTCAGGGAAAATGTAGAAATATATGATTTTTGCTTGGACATTATTGGCTTATTGAACTTATCAGAGCTTCACCACATTAACTAAGCTAAGCTAAGTGAAAATTCCCTTTGCTAAATGAACATACTAATCTGCTTTACTAAATTAATCCTCTTGGGTTGTACTCACCTTAATCACTGCTGTTCATTGGAATAGAAAACCTAATTACACAAAAAAAACCAGTTGTATGTGCATGTTGTCACCTTGTGGCTGCTTCTACTGTATCCAACATGAGGTTTGACAGAGGTGCCTAACAATTTAGCTTTATTCACATATGATCAGACCTTTACTAACTAGGCCACCCAAGGCTGAGACCAAATTCACAGACAAAGTAAAAGATCTTGTTGCACTCCTTACCGGATATCCCAAACGTTTGGGAGGGTGCTCGTAATGACTGCGGATGGCACCGCTGTAAGCAAGGAATGATTATGAGGAATGTCACCAGCACACCGAAAATCCTTTAAGGATCACCAAATGCTCATTTTATTGAGAAATTTGTCAGAATGGGCACAGGCGCTTTCAGGACCTCACAGGGTCCCTTCATCAGGCTTTAACATCGGTCGATTTTTGGTGTGCTGGTGACATTCCTCATAACCAAATTCCCAGACAGCCAGTAAAACTTAAGGGCATTTTTACAAAGCTTGTGTTGTAGGATTTACCAAACATTCACTGCAGGTGAATCAATCACTGTCATTTAAAAGACATGCATCAGGATGATACACCGACCATGACTGTTTATAAATATATTAGTGTCTTAAAAGGCACATCTCTGTCATATCTGTAAAAATAAGTCATGGCAACTGGACAACCAGCTTTCTCAATTCAGATGACTTGTACAAAAAATTATTTGGGAATAAATATGGTGAATGTCACTCCAATCCACATAATCTGTCACAACCAGTTGTTGAATGCATTTGCATAATTGGAGTCTAGGAGGTGTTATTAACCTGCCCAGAGAGAGGTGTTAAAACAGCATTGTATGTGGCAGGCAATCAGTTTATATTTTTGAAGAGAATCTGATTAGACTCATTTTGTACCTCAACATTTTTGAAAAATCCAAACAATCACATATTTGTAAAGCCAAAGATCCATAGAATTAAAAGACGCTGCTGTTGATTTTGTATGTCCCATAACAGTTGTGCGATTGTTTATCAAAACAATATTTTCTATGAAAACACATACAGTTGAAACTCGAATAATTAGAATATCGTGCAAAAGTAATTGCAGTAATTGCTGCAAAAGGGGCCCAAACCAAGTACTGAGTACATATGCATGCTTGTACTTTTCAGAGGTCCGATATTGTTCTATGTACAATCCTTGTCTTATTGATTGCATGTAATAATCTACTTTTTTGAGGTTGTGGATTTGGGGTTCTTGGGGTTTTCATGAGCTGTAAGCCATAATCATCACAATTATGACAAATCACGGCTTGAATTATCTTGCTTTGCATGTAATGAGTCTCTCTCATATATTAGTTTCACCTTTTAAGTTGCATTAGTGAAATAAATAAACTTTGCACGATATTCTAATTATTCGAGTTTCACCTGTACTAAGCATACTATAAAAAAATCCCTACAAAATGTGAAAACTGTATTGAGTTAAAAAATAACAACTGAGTAATTATAAAATCATGGGCTTTTACAAAACATATACCTGTAAAAATGATTCTTAACCAGTTGACATCCGTATCATCACTTCTGCATTCACACTACAGAGGGAGATCAGCAAGGAGCTGATCTCCCTCCCTCTTCCTCCTTACGTCCTCCCGAGCCGGTCCCGGGCCGCAGATGGGCTAGCGGATCCCAGGATTAAAGGTGAGGGGTCAGGACGGGGGAGACGGCGGCACTTGCGCGCGCGGGGGGGCTCCGAAATTCACGCCTTACAACCGATCGGCGGCTATAGAGCCGCTGATCGGTTGTATGTGAAACAGCCGTTAACGGCTGGAGAAACGAGCGGGGCCCTCCTGCC
>NW_017307597.1:93713-131014 GCF_000935625.1 Nanorana parkeri | reverse complement strand
ATCGGCGGCTATAGAGCCGCTGATCGGTTGTATGTGAAACAGCCGTTAACGGCTGTAGAAACGAGCGGGTCCTTCCTGCCCGTGCGCGCGCGCGCAGGAAAAAAATGCCGTCTGGAGACGGCAACCCGCTGATGCGAGTCTGCCGTCCATCCATTTTTTCTTAACAAGCAGATGGCAAGAGGTTAATGTAAAATACAACGTCAGCTTATTAGATCTGGCCCCCCTCCTCTTGTAAAAATCACTGCATAATGCATAATAATAATTCAAGGTGCTTTCTTGGTACAAATAATACTGATACTAATACTGATTTTCTTTAAAAAATAGCACATTTTTCTCTTTTTGAGTTCAGTTCCAGTTCAGGTGCAGAATGTTTATGAACTGATCTTCTCTTGGACAAAACAATAATAATTTCAACAAAAAGTACAGTTACAAGATGCAAGCCAAATAATGCACTTGTTGAACTGAGAATAAACACATTAATATGTGAAATCCTTCAAAGAGGTAGCATAATTATCCCCCATATAAACATATGCCAATCACCTTTTATGTATTCAATGTGAATATATTAATTAGAACTCATTGTAAAAGACCTTTACATTTTTTTTTATTTCCAAGCTTCATAAATACACAATGGGTGTGAATCAATTAAGCATTTCTGGTGGTGCGTGTGTAGTCAGAAGTCTTGTGCCAAATTTATGAAAAACCTTAATTGTTAGTACAGATGCATGCAACAAATTCAAGTAGTTCTTATTTGAGACATTTTTAGTGTATAATGCAAATATTGTGACAAATTCATAAAGAAATACTGTCATATTGGTGATAAGGAAAGTGCAATTAAAGTGACACTAAACTCAGGAGTTAAATATTAAAAATACATTCAAGTACCTTAACTATTAACAATACTTGACCTTATTTTTGTATTACTTGACTGTAGATCCTCAAATCATCTCTGAATTGGTGCTGACACTGTCCTTCCTTCTGGAGGGTGGCTACTTTTCTTTCCCTTGGTCCCTGTGTGTGTTGTAAAGTAGCCAATGCTCCAAGCTCTCTCCTGTGATGGACTACAATCTTACTTTTAGTTTACTACTAATCTGTATTGAGATTGTAGTCCATCACTGGAGTGAGCTTGGAACTGCTTTACAATGGTTGCTGCTTTACAACACACGCAGGGACCATGATGAAGAAAAGTAGCCACCCCCTAGAAGGAAGGACAGTGTCAGCACCAATTCAGAGATTTCACCTCCTTATTGCAGCACTGAGTGCTTGGAAAAACTGATAATCTACTGCTTACTTACAAACTTGTGGCAGGGTTAAATTGTAATTCTTGTTAACTTGCTGCACACATTCCTGGCAAGTTGTAGACTTGCAGAACACTTGCAGCACAAGTTCTAGTTGACACTTTTTGAATTTGTAGCAAATTTGCTTGGCAAGTCTACAGCAACAGTCCTGCAGGTCTTAGCAAGAGCTCTGCAAGTGTACAGCACTTTTGCAAAGCACGTTGATCTGAAGACTTGCAATGCAAGTCAGGAAGTCATTTTCAAACTTGCAGCTCAAGTGCTTGCTATCTGGGAAGCATCTCTGCCCAAAGTATTTTTTTCTGTTGTGAAATAGAAGTATTTCGTCTGTACATGAGAATAAGATGAGCTAAAATACGATGGCTGTACACATAACGTTGGTCAGCTTTTTGCATTACACTAAGAATTTCATGAAGAATTCTTCTGATACCTTATAAATGTAAACAGGGGTGTAAACTATGAACGATTCAGTCCCATATAAAAGTCATTATGGGATCTGCTGTCTTTCTTTTCTTCTTTAAAGGGCAATTTCTCTAGTGATACAGAATACAAACTGAAATATATTTATATAGCAATTGTATAAAGGTTCCCAAGTTATATATCCACATTCATTTTATTAAAATGTATTTGCCAAATGCTATTGCCACCACTGTGTAGCAAGAAAGAGCTGGATCCCCTGCGTCCCCATAGAAGTTACATGGTCAGCTATGGCTATAGTTGCACCCTTGAAGGTAAAGGTATTGCCATGTTCACTTGTGCAAAAATAGAATATATTGAATTAGTCAAAACATTTAAATAGAGCCCAAGGATTGTTTAAAGAATTATCTGCTTAGCCAATTACATTTTTTACTGAAGGAACATTACATATTTATGTTATTCCAGCTTAAATGAAACAAGTATGGTTTCTCTTTGGTGCTTTCTGATTATTTAGGGAAAGACAAACACTGAGGCTCACTTAGACTGGCCAATAATGTAACTAACCCTATTGGATCCCTTCCACAGCTCTGCTCCCTGCACAGGCTATGTACAACACAGTGATGATTTCACTGCTATTTTTACAAGGTAGTAAATAGGTTTGAAAGGGAATTTGGTGCATACAAAGAGGATTTATATATTTTGTGGCTATTAAGGCATATATTTAGGTAACCTATTGTGCCTGGAGTTCAGCTTAACATCTAACATATAGAAAACAATGCACAATAGTTTTATATAATATAAAAAGGCCCCTTCTTACTAAAATACACACTATAATGTTTTCAATGATCCAATTCAAGGAATCAGGGTTGGAGCTGGGTCCTCATGAGCTGTAGGTGAGGTTGCACTCTATTCATGTTGTGCTGTCACAATAATTGCATAAAAATTTGACACAGTGCATAGCCACACTTAATATTCATATTAATGTGAAATGAGAATCACATAGTTAATTTTCCTTAAGCCGTTATCTTTGGTGTTAGTATAGCTGGTTATGATACTGACATCTTGTGGGCATTTTGGTTTTTCTGTGTTCCGTCTATGATGTATTTCCCCCTTCTTCAAGTGTCATGGCTGCCTATATCAAGACCACATGTACACGCTAGCTTGGAAACATTGTCATCCTTGACCTTCAAATACCATATGTTCATTCATCTGCTGTATCCTGTTGTCTGCTGCAATCTACTGCATGCAATAAAGCTATTCGTGGATGAAAAGTTCAGCTATCTGATAAGGATTGTCTGCAGTGATTATATCTGCTGATACAGGCCAGACATAGAGGTCTCAGCAAGGGATAAATCGCTAATACAAAAATCGGAGTTAGAATACATGTTAATATGCCCATCTCAGCACCTGTGAGCAGAACAATACACTGTAGCTTGCCATTCATTCATTGTGATTCTTTTTAATTTACATTTAAAGTTTGTTAATCAATTACAGAATCTGCCATGGGTTATATTTTAAAGCCTCTGTAATTTAAAAGGAACTTTGCTGTAACAAAGTATCTTGATATACTTGCACAATAACACTAAAAATATGTTTATTAGGAACTGAAGGAAGAAATAATCAGCTTTTATGTACAATGAAAATTTTATTTCACTGCACCTTTTTTTCTGGTTAAACTAAAAAAACAGAAGTGTGCACATGAAAAGCAGTATCATAAGCTCCAATAATCCAGTCAAATTAAGCAGTGAAGGTACATAGACTATAACTGTAGTCCAATTCAAAGGGAAAGAAACCCGCCGTCCAAGATTCAAAGATTCGGCTGAACCACACGGTTGCACGGATGCTGAACAAAAGGCTCACTGTTGCCTAGGATAGCTCCAATTGAAAATACAGCCGCACTCCGTGAATCCTCGTCAAAGATGATTATGAGCCTTTTGTTCAGCATCTGTGCAACCGTGTGGTTCAGCCGAATCTTTGAATCTTGGACGGCGGGTTTCTTTCCCTTTGAATTGGACTACAGTTATAGTCTATGTCCATCACACAGTCCCATGCAAAAGCAACCACTTACACATTTCACCGCTTGGGCTTACTCATGGAGGTGTTCTATGAGTAAGCCTGAGCAGTGAAACGCGTAAGCGGTTGCTTTTGCGCGGACCTGTTATACTGACCATGAATCCAAAATGATATACATCCTTATAGACACAGGTCTTTTTTTCTCACACATCTATGGCCTGTTATTTTTATCAAGAAATCATTATCTTTGATATCTTACATGGTGAAAATAGTAAGGAATGAAGCAAGAGCAACATAATTGTTTTACCAACGTGTTCTATGAAAGTTCCACAGAATAGACTAAGTTCTCATAATATTGTGATACTGATAACATAAGATCAAGCAAGACAGTTACTTAATTTCTACTCTAACAGCACTAAACTTTAACCAATGGAGAATTCTGAGATATTTGTAGAACAATTTTAATTACATAATTACAGGAGTTGTATATGAAACTGCAAATAGGACATTCATGATTTGTTGGGAATTTGTGTCTCTGTGGCTTTTTTTTTTTGGTTGACTCAGCATAACCACATCAACCCATAAGTATTTATGTATCCTATGGGTCTGCTTTATATTTTGCTGAAGTTATAAACAGCTACAGTACTAACTGTCACAATAATGTTGTGTAATTATTATTATTATACAGGATTTATATAGCGCCAATAGTTTGCACAGCGCTTTACAATATAAGGAAGACATTACAGTCACAATACAATTCAAGACAAGATGGTAAGGAGGGCCCTGCCCGTGAGGGCTTACAATCTAAAAGATCTCTATGCTGCATGTTAGCTATAAGGCATAAAGTTGTAATATATCTGCACTAAACATACAAAGGTACAAAGGCATTTTCTATCAATACGTTTAATTTCATTTTGACAAAAGATGGGCATTGGTGGTAACTCACAGTTTGCTAGGGGAAAAACAGTTAACACCCCCCCCCCCACCCTGTAAAGGATATGGTATTGCCCAGCAGGTCCATGATAAAGAAAACTGTTAAACTTGTCTATGTAATTTTTTGATAGGACTCTGAAATTGGTTTCAGGCTTTGAAGAGCTCTGGGCTTAACTGAATGAACGGTGCATGTGAAATGATACTTTGCTACCCTGACACTAGTACACAACTTCAAACAGATTACTTTATTATAGAAAATGCATTTTCCAACTTTGTGGAAGACAATTCAATTTATTCAGCTGGAATAAATACCAGATTGTAAATATTATTCTGTCTTTTGTGTAAAATCAGTCAGATAAAGTACTTAGATGATGAACTGGCTTGCTTTTAGACACCATAGACTCCTACATTTCTCTACACGCCATACAGCATCAAATTATTTTGTACAGAGGTGTAAAAATAATTGCAGGGGTTCCTATACAGTAATGCTGTTCACCTCTGCAAACACATTGATGGACCCTAAAATGCAACTTTACAAACTAATATGTAGTCATGGATAGCCAGTGGTTTATATTGAGAGCTTATGCAGGCTAATCTAAAAAATGACTAATCTAAAAAAAAAGAGAATGAAGGCTTCTGAAAGCTGTAAGGGTAGAAGCACATAGACAATTTTTAGTAGAACTACTAAAATTGCTAGCAATTATTTACTGGCAGTAGCAACTGAGCATTACATGTATGGAATAGGGGGTCCCTATGGAGTGAAGTACACAAGTAGCATCACTTCTACAAGCTACTAAATGTGTTCCCTATGGAGTAAATATATCTTCCAGGCTCTGTAACAAAGAAAAAAACTAAATTAACACATGGTTGGCACACCATTTGAGGGAAGTTGATTAATTATAAATCAGTTACTTATCGCTTTAGGCTTTGATTGTTAATCAGTTATCACTTTAGGCCTGACTAACGTTTTTAGTAAAGGACATTTCTTAAATTCAATGGCACCTATGACAGTAATATATGTCATGCTTTGGTGCACACTACTTTACCACAACAGTTTTCTTGACATTCTGTAAACATAGGGCAGCTTTGCCTATGTCAGCAACAAGTGTACTCTGCAAACCCCGAATAAAAAAAAAGGCCCTAGCAAAATAAAACAAAATAAAATATATCTCTACCCAAAATCTATATTCCAAAACACTACACTTCAATCTTTTTTAACCTAGCATAAAATAAAAAATATAGATAAACATAAAAAAAAGGAAAAACTCAATAAAACAACAAAAAAGGAGGGGGCAACAGCTGAAAAGTAACTACAGTTGTTGCTGAAGGACTCTTGCTAATGCTGTCTTTAAGCCAAGCTAGTTAAAAAAAATCAGTTACACAACCAAAACAATGTTGTTGTACTGTTTTATAAGGCCACATACAGCTTAACAGCATCTTCCAAGCATGTAAATTTATAGATTGGTGTTTATTCAATGTCACCCTTAAAGTGGCATTAAAAGGACCCTCACCCACTGTACGCTATGTACATTTTTTGTACTTTGTTAAATGTCCCCCATGGCAATCTCCAGCTTCCTACCCAAAACCACCAAGTCTATTTACTAAACATATTCTCCTGTAGAAGAAGTCACTGTAGAATTGGGAGGTTAAGTACTTTGCAAAATATGTTACAGATAAAACGTATTTTTAAAAAATTATACCCCGCATATGGGGTGATTAACAAACAAAATATGTACTACTACAAGTTACTTATCATGGCACTTTCTTATCTTTTAAGAAAGGAAGTAGCATGAACAACTTTGCTTCCTCAAGTATTGATATATCTATTTAATAAATGGAGCAGTTGAGATTGAAAAAACAGCAAGGATAAATCAATGTATCAATTAAATTGTACATTTACCATGCATAGTCTAAGCATAGTTGCTTAGCTACCTGTTTAATTTCAAATCCCTGCTGTGCATACAGATAATTTATGCTTTTAAGGGCTAACCTAACATTTGTTTCTGTTCTCAAGCGCATAGTTATATCTAAAACCCTGGACTGTTTCCCTTTATTAGCAATAAGTGCCAATGAAGCTTCCTTTAACTTAAATGGCAACAATTCAAAGGCTTCAAATTTTGTAGGCTAAGTATCTTTCTGTGCTATTGTAATTCTAAGTTGTCTTGGAATCTGGTGACCCCATAAAAGCAGATAGAAGCATGTAAAATGCATATATGTAGGACATAAAATTCTAGGGTCTGGTTATTAAAACTCAGTAAACGTGGAAAATGTTTGCTATTCTTTTATTATGTGAGAGCAAAAACCATAGTTATTATCACTTAGAGCATTCCTTAACTCCTCCATCCCCAATTGTTTGAAAAATAAATATCCAGCATTCCCAAGTGTTTATGTACTACGCTAAAGCATCAACTACCTTGATAGCAACCAAACAGGATGTGTAGCCAAATAAAATAATTTATTTATAGAATTACTTCATAAAAAATGACCATTCTTTCTGAGAAACATTGTAAATGTGTACATTTTAATTACCATTTCTGATTATTAAGTGAACAATATGACTCCAAAGCATAATCTGAACACAACTTCTGAAAAAAGTGACTGATATTTATAGTGTTCTGGTATTGCTGGACAATATGAAGGAACATTTGACTCCTGTGTGTCCTCTCAGGATGTGTTAGCTCCCGTGATGCAATGGGTGCCTTCCCGCTTCTGATTCACCATGGGATATCCTTTCTTGTACAACAATTTGTATTGAATTTTCAAAAAAGAACAAAGAAAGGGTATGAACAATAAAAGACCCAAGCAACAATATGCATGTATTAAAATAATAACAGGTATCCAAAATAAAGCAATCAAGATTAGTGAGATGCATCAACCATCATAAAGCGGTAATCAAAAAGGCCCAATAACAGTAGAAGAGGGTCATCCCACACATAGTGCAAATGCAAGGCCCAATTGGCTATAAGCATCCCAAAAATACAAAACCAAGACTGAGGCAAACACACAAAGACAGTTTGCCATGTCAAAAAAAGGGGAAAGAAACTACACACCCTGAAAGAGAAACTGGTAGAAAGGACATACTACACGAAAAGAGAAACAAAGAAGAAAATAAATGAAATCAAAAGATAAAAGAGGGCATCCCGAGCGAGGCCACGCCGGTATGAATAGCAAGTCAAAGGTTTAACAAGGAATGGTCAAACGCAGATGATCTGAGATATTGCACCCAAGGAGACCACTTTTATAAGAACTTCGAATGAGTATCATTGAGGACAGCCATAGGTTTTTCATTGACCATGGTAACAGAAAATCGGTTGTTTAACCTCCCCAAAGCCCAGTGTAGGCTGACGCCGGGACCTTGCTATCGTCTGCTTAGTAGCAAGAAAAAAATTATTTGTCAATTTGCGTTCAAGAGACACTTGTCTAAACAAAAGGGCTTCCCATGGATCACGAGTCAATTTGCAACATAAAACTGAGCGAAGAAGATTGTACACTGGTATCCTAGCTTTTGTACTCTGGGACACACCCACCAGATATGGAGCATTATGCCACAAGAGGTGCATCCCCAGAAACAACCGGGGGATACTCCCGGTAAAGCTTTGGCTATCCTATCTGGTGTCAAATACCATCTCATTAATACATTATAAGAATTCTCCTGAGCTACCACATTAAAAGAGCTTTCAGCGGTCTGGCACCAAATAGCTTCCCACTCAGCTCCATCAAGACAGCCCCTAAAATTCGCGTCCAAATTTGACGTATACAGTAACTTATCTGATGAACGTGAAGTATTAAGATTCCGATACACAGGCGAAACAACACCAGGGCCATGTGGGTCATGTAGACATTTGCTTTAAAATTCCATGAGGCTGAGGGGCGTGTTTGTCTTTCCCCAGATAAGAGACTCTATAAAGTGTTTAATTTGAAGGTAGAGATAGAATTCCGAATGCGGAAGCTTCCATGCTTGCTGGAGACTAAAGAATGCTTTACCGCCTGTAGACATAAGAACATTATGCGCAAACTGCAACCTTCAAAACGCAAGAGGGTGATCATAGGCTAGGGTAAACATGGGGGAATACAGGATACCGCGTCAATGGCAAATTAAGATCAGGCCTCTGAAAAACTTAACCATATCTCATTGGCGTAAAGACTGGCATAGAGTAGGGTCTAAGATGCACGGACGGGAAGAGGGTGGCAGCCACAACAAATTGCACAGGAGGATAGAGGAGACATCCACAACATTCAAGCAGGTCCAGAAAGGCATCTCTCGGGTAGCGTGCAAAGAAGTTAAAAAGGCAATCTGCGACTCCACAAAAAAGTTAATTATATTAGGGACCCTCAACCCCTCTGCCAACCTGTGTCTATATAGTGTAGATGCAGCCACTCGTGGATGTACCTGACCCCAAACAAATTTTAGTATCTTACGTTGCTCTATCCGGAGTAAATGACCAGGTAACGCCACAGATAGAGTGCGAAAGTAATACAGCAACTTCGGTACTTGGATGTCCTCCAGCAAGGAAATCAGCTTGGCTCTAACTGACATTCTGTAGCTTCCAATGCACACCATGTAAAGCTCACAGTGTGCACTGAAATCTGGGTAGGCAACTTTTAGTACCTTAGAGAAGCCTGTATGACTGTGTAAGACTGAATGTAAGGCTGGAGATCAGCTTCAAATTATCTTTGCAGTGCTAGAGTTTCTTTGTCTACTTCCACGCATATTCTTGTTTCCTAATGACCAAAATTGAACACAGATGACCTTTGGCTGTGATGACATGTGATTATGAGTCATAATTTCCCATACTGAAATGTTGGCTTACAATCTGGCCATCTGGCAAATCCTGGAAGAACCTATGTGTACAAATGTATCTTGGGGCTGGTGTGAACTCCTATGCCTTATTTTCCCCAATGAGTCCTGATTTATTACAGTGAGATACTTCACTACATATCCTGCACACAGTGAAGCTGATTTACTAAAGAAATTGATAATTGTCACGCAAAAACATTGTGTTAATATTAATATTAATTAATTTTAATATCTAATCCATGTTCAGAGGAAATAAGTAAACAGAGATTTGCTTTTCCCATGATTCGATAACTGAAGTTAATATTCACATTTCAAATTCAATGTATTGTGTGACCATTCTCAACTCCTTTAGTAAGTCAGTCTTTAAGGTTTTAAATGAATACTGTACCCAATCACACAACATTTAACCACAAACATATTTGTTTGTGAATTGCTTTTTATTTCCATTTATACACAATATGAAGGGCATCATTCTCTAACATTGCTGCTGTCCTAAATGCACCAGAAAGTTGAAAGAGAGACAGATAGATAGATAGATAGATAGATAGATAGATAGATAGATAGATAGATAGATAGATAGATAGATTTGAGGATCTACAGCTGAGTAATGCACAAATAAGCTACATTTTTGTTAACGGTTCGGGTAATTGAAAGTATTTTTAAGATTTAACTCCTGAGTTTAGTTTCACTTTAACTTTACAATCATCTGGCTACAGCAAGTAACACATATCCAATAATGTATTTTCTTTGGGGTAGCTTGCTTAAAAAGAATGTAACATAAATAGTTTGAAATATTAAAATAGAAAATATAATTTCCATAAAATTAAAAGCTACATTTGTGTTGACTTATATGGTAATTTAAAACATGTCCAATGAACGGATATTGTACTTGATATAGTTGTATCATATAGCCATTAGAACCAAAAGGAAATACTAATACAGAAAAAATGATGTACTGAGCTTTAGTTCCCACTAACTAATAGTTCTCTGGGGAGAACACTCTCTAATAAATGAGAAGCTATTTTGAGATAAATAATAATAATATAATTATTTACTGATGTCAAACAAAAAATTAAGCTACATCATAAAAATGCATTATTAAAAAAATATATTATGAATTTTGCTGGAAGCATCGAATAACATAGCTTTGGAGTATGTTATAATATTTTGGGATACGGGAAATGCCTCTAGGCGAGAGGCATTGGCGTGGGAGAGATTTATGGTGGTGTACACGTTGCATATCGTATTTTGGATTTCGTTTTGGATTTACTTCAATAAAACTTCGGATTTTACCTACATTCGTTTTAGTGCAGCCGATTTCTGGAGATTGGTTTGAGAAGTGAGGAGCACACTGTAACCTGCACCAGGGTACGTATTGACTGCAGCCAGAGATATAATCGGAGTGGTGAGTTCTTTGAAATCTTTATTTCCTTATTTTAAGAAGCAGGTTTGTTTGTTTGCTAAAAAATGCATAGTGGAGACACTAGATCAACCTGTTGCGTGCCCCGGGAGCCAGTGTGTCCATAAAATCAACAATTTTTATTTACTTCCAACAGCATATAAAAACAGAACTGGCTGATCCATCCAACTGCTTTTGTGCTGCTCTTGGCTCTTCATCAGAGGCAACAAGATCCCAACATTTTCTCATATATATTTTCTCAAAATCAACTGGTTTACATTACTAAACAATACTTTGTAGTATTGAAAACAGACCCTCTATCTGAATCTAGAGTATTTAATGTGGTGACTACCGATACTTTTTCCAGTGGAGCATTAATGTATTGTAGCATTACAATCCTCTTTAATACTGGTTGTCAGGGAAAGATAACTTACAGTATCTTTATCACCAGTGAGTCAGTTAGCAAAGAATCAGTATTAGCTGCAGATCAGTAATGTTATATAAAAGTAAATATAAACAAAGTATGCACTATTGTGCTTCAGTAGGTTGCAGTCTCCACCATAAATCCTATCTACATATGCCAATACTTTATCGTTTTTTTAACAGGCCGTTCTCCCTGGTTTGGTTGTCACTTTAGCTCAGTCGAGCCGAAGCATATGCCTTCAGCTCGGCTGAGCTCCTCGGCCGCCTTTGACTGCTGTATGGGCTATTGTGAATAGCCCGTACAGCAGCCCTTCGGTTCGACTGAACCGAAGGGCAGAGGCGGCCCAAGAGAGCTGAAGGATCCGCCGAAGCTATGGCTGGATCCTTCAGGTCTTTAGTGAATAACCCCTTTAGACTCAAATATATCTAAACCTCCCCAAAAAATCCCACAATGAAAATCACCTAAAATCCCAATCCAAAGCCATTTTTCAGAAGTTCTATAGACAGCCACATCAACGTTTAGGGGGATCATTTGTATCTTGTTTTATAAAGTAAACATGTACAATTATATAAAAAATATAAATCACCCCCAACCAAGTTCAATAAATACACAGTTCTGAAATCCCGAGTACTAGCTGATTGTTGAATTGCTAAGGCTGACCCAGGAACTTGAGGTTCTTCAGACTACTCTCTTGTAGATTCTTCTCGATTCAGATTGTATGGAACACAAAAGTAGTTTTGAATTTATTTTTTTTATCAGCAGAAGCGGTTATGCAAGGTGACAGCAGGGACTATTGCTCCTCAAACTTGCTCATCCTAGAGTGACAGTATTGCTAACATAAGTTAAGATGATATGATAACAGCATAGATGATCAAAGTCTCTGTATATATGATTAAGTTTTGAGAATGCTTACCTCTGGCTTTATTTTTCTGCATGTTAGATTCACTTCAAAGCTGTAGTGCTTATGTTTCCTTTTAATATAATTATGGGGTGATTTAACAGATTGTTTTTAATAAACCAACATAGAAGAAGTAATATAATGGGAAATTACTACACAAAAAATATAATCTCCTAGCATTAATATTTCCTAAACCTAATAAAAGTATAAATTGCATGATTTTATCAGCAGCTGTGGTTTTAAACAACCTTCCCTCAAGATACACAATATAAGTTCCCCTCACTCATTTTTATGAATTGCTAATTTGTCACATAACATTCATGCTTATTAAGTCATGTGCCAGCACTTAAAATAAATGACCAATTAAAATATTTACTACTTAAAATAAACGATCAATTAATATATTTAAATACATAACTTCTTAAAAGCACAAATCTTATAGCAGTATGTTAGAGGCACCGTTATAGGTTAGTTCAACCATATAATCAGTATAGTTTATCCAAGGCATTATGCTATATGATCCAGTGAGTTAAAACGGCACAACTTACATTATATAAAGAAAAGAAAATCAAGGAGGTTATTCACTCAGCTGCCAAAGGCAGCTGAGTGAATAACCAAGCCAAAGTGAAGTGAGCCGAAGAACGTTCGGCTATTCACTGCTGCTCAATATGGCTGATTTCAGCCGTACATCGGCTGCACTTCGGTCAGCCAAACATGCTCTGCATGTTTGGCTGAGCCGAAGTGCAGAAGGATTTCAACTCAGCTGATCCAACATCTGGATCGGCTGAGCCGAAGCTCCGGCAGCTCATTTGCTGCTGTTCGCCCCTATGCACATAGGGGCCGAACGGCAGTGAGTGAATAGCCGATTGCCACCTCCGTGGTACCGAGCAGAATAGCAAATAGTTAAAAGTAGAAAAAAAAGTTGAATATATATATTCACGGCTGGCTCTGCCCAGCTGTCATTTGCTGGACTTACGGCCGGCCGTTCGACCCGCTTATGCTGTCACTTCGGCTCAGTAGAGCCAAAGCGAATGCCTTCAGGTCGGCTGAGCCGCTCGGCCGCCATCGGCTGCTGTCCGGGCTATTGTGAATAGCCCGGACAGCAGCCCTTCGGTTCGACTGAACCGAAGGGCTCTGGCGGCCGAAGAGAGCCAAAGGATCAGCCAAAGTTACGGCTGGATCCTTCGGCTCCTCTGTGAATAACCCCCAAGTGTCAAAGAGAGTTTGAGAAAATTATTTTCCCTCTCATAGGCACCCAGGTACACGATGGCACTTAGTCTGTAAAGCCACCTTGGCCTTTGCAGTTGTTCACGGCAACAGAAAACTAATTTCTTTTTTGGGCCTGATTAGTGTGTTTTAACTAATACAAATAATTCAAAATATGTTTAATTCATTCAATGAATCATTCACCTCCTTTAGTTGTTTCTGTTTTTTCCAGAGAAGAGGAAAGGATCTAGAGATTTAAGCTGCTCCATTTCTATCAGGCATACTATGTATGTGTACACGTTCTTATCTGTATTTATGTTCTTTTTAGCAAATGGTATAATGTTCTAGGTATAATACTCCTAGGTCAGTACATTGCTTACTTACTCCAACACATTCTAACACCATATAGGGGGTGATTTACTAACCTAAACACACACACGCACCAGGTGCGTGTGCATTTCTACACAGCAAAACATATTTATCAACCAAACACGAGCAAAGTGTCACATTTTCACGCCGTAATGTCGCGTTTTTATGTATTTACGTACGTGCGCGTCATGTAGCATGCGCTCTAATAGCGGCATGCAAGTCTCTAAAAGCATATTTCCACTAATGCCATATATGGAAAAATCATGCACATGATGCATATATAATGCTGCTTCACAGTTTAGACAAAAATGGTTAGCTCATGCATTTACATTCCTGCATTCATCAACGCAAGCAACACAACGTAGAGCTAATTTACACAACATCACCTTGCAATTCATGCAGGGCTTTGCAGGGCTTTGCACAACACACCTGCTGGGTGTGTACACACTACAGAGGTGTCTAGATTCCACCAATAGATCATGCTGGGAGGGAACACACTACAGAGGTGTATACTTGTTCGTGGCGTGTTTATAAGGTTAGTAAATCAACCCCATAGTGTCTTGTAAATCCAATGTTATGTATTTATACAATTAATTGTTGGGATGTCTGGAAAGGTGTATTCCAATTACTCAGGGCTTTAGAAGATAATGCCTTTACTTAAGTATGAGCATGAGTCAAAAATTATCAGCACTCCGGTTATATTAAAACTTCTGTTGGCCGCAGTGTCTTATCAGCACTTTCCGTTCAGGGCTACTGTCTCCCCAGTCACTGCTGTGCAGGAGTGGACGTGTTATGTCAGTTAATTTGTAACTGCAGTGTGAGAAAAAATGGATGCCCCACTTGTGATTTGCATGAAAGCGGAGTAGCGTGCAGTGATTCATTTTTTTGTGATCTGAGGGTGTGCCTGGTGCCGTTATTTATTGAAGACTTTGTGCGCAGTATGGAGAAAGTGTTTTTTTGCGAAGAAGTGTGTATGAATGGATACTGAAGTTCAAGGAAAGTCGCACAAGTGTTAGCCATCAAAAAGGAGGCGGACACCCATCCACGTCCACGGCTGATGGCAACAGTAAGCATACACGTTAAAATGATTCTGTCGAATAGACAAATGGCAGTGTATTATGTGCCTTTGGTCCCCTGAAAGCAGCCCTACAAAAACGAAGATTCACCTCTGATGAAGAAGTGAGGACAGCGGTGCATTCGAGGCTTGTAGCTCAGCCTAAGACATTTTGTAATGAGGGAATATGAAAGCTTGTTGACAGCTGGACAAAGTGTATTGAAAAGCAAGGAGATTATGTCAAAAATTATGTATTTGTCTTTTCTAAAAGCTGATTAAAATAAATTCAATAGCCAGAGTGCAGATCATTTTTGTCTCACTCTTGTATAAATTGTATAAATTCAACATGGAGAACACTAGCAACTCAAAGCAACACCTAACAATAATAGAACAAACTAGGTGGCCTTTAGCTAACAAAATGAATTTGACCCTACCGTGTTTCCCCGAAAATAAGACACTGTCTTATTTTTTTTTTGCACGAAATAAGACACTAGGTCTTATTTTCGGGGGATGTCTTACCTGGCTGGGGGAGGAGTGGATGAGGTCCCGGAAGGCGGCCTGCTGTTGCCGGTCCCGGCGGATGTCGCTTCCATTGTGCGTGCGTGAGCTGCGGGCGTGTGGGCGGGGCAGGAGCTGCGGACGGCTGGCGTGTGGGCGGGGCTGGAGCTGCGTGCGTGCGTGAGCTGCGGCCGGTGGGCGTGTGGGCGGGGCTGGAGCTGCGGCAGGCTGGCGTGTGGGCGGGCGGGAGCTGCGGCCGGTTTTTACACAGTTATGTGCCGCTTCCCCGAAAGTAAGACCTAGCGGATCTCTGTAATATAAGACCTACCACCGAACTAGGTCTTATTTTCGGGGTAGGTCTTATATTACAGAAATCCCTGAAGATAGTGCTAGGTCTTATTTTTGGGGTAGGTCTTACTTTCGGGGAAACGCGGTATTACCCTATTTTGTATACAAAGTGCATGCAAGCTAAGTAATGTGTAAGTGTAACACTTATAGGTATGTATTACTTCCTCCAGAAATCACAGTACTCCCCCTTGACAAATGTTTTCTTCTACTACTTTCTCACAATATATTTCACTGAGCACTCCTCCCACAAGGTAGAGAAGTGTATTACCACTATTTATTACTATTGTTTTGTAGATTCCTTTGTTACTGTTACTATCATGCCTTCAATGTGCTGGCTGGTCTATGAAATGAGCATCTCCTCACTGTTGAGGTTTTCTCTTTGAACTCCTCTTACTGGAAAGCACATAAACACCTCTACTTTCAACCCCAAGTAATCTACTTTTAGACTAAAAGCACTATACAATGCATGGCCCAACTGGACCACTTTGACCACATTTTCCTGATGTGCAGGGAATTATGTCAGAGTATAACATGAATAGTCCCTATCAGGTCTTCCTAGCTACAGCTACTCCTTTAAATTTATTCCCTGCCATATTTGTTCCCACATCCCCAGTATCATCACTGACATTAGTTCCTGTGACATGAACATTGCCAACAGAATCACCACTGCTTTGCTCTCTGTTCCCAACAGATGGGCCCCAGTGATCAGTAGTGGGAGCTGGTTTGACAACCCTCCCTTTTATCCTGGACCTTATGTTATCCACCATGGGGCTCAGCTGTTGATGGTCGTCCTTTATGTCCTTTATAACATTACTTTCTGCACAGTTCTTGTGTCCACTTGTGATATGTGAAATTAAGAGTTTTAATTTAGTTAATTTAATTTTGGACACTTCCTGAAGCCATACTTAAAAAAGTAAGTATCAGTCATTATATGAAGTGTCTGTTTACCCAAAAAACTAAATCCATTTTAAGATTATTAAGTGGAACTGTTTATTAAGTTTTGATACCTGAAGAGGACATCTTGTACATTACTGAATTTGATTCCAATGTGTGTTTTTGTAGCAGGTTGGCACTAGTGTAGACCTTTTTATCATCAGATTTATTTTTCTATAGTGAAAGTTTTTATTGTTTTTAGCACTCCATTCTTTTTAAAATGTAAAACACTGTTTTTGTTATTATTATCATCACAAAAAGCGTAGTGTATAGACCTTAGTGTAAAGGTATATTGTTTAATAAGAAAATATAACATTTGCTTGGAACAGGTAAGATCATCAACCTATCAAAAAGCCTGGAGGCCAACTACACTCTGAACAGCAACCCATGGCCAGATGTGGGGCTGCGAGGGAGTGGAGGCAAGAGAAGATGTCCGTTTAAAAACCTGGCTGGGTGGATCACACAGCATTGTATGAGCCGCCTGACAACAGCACAGAGTTGTCTGGCTACAGGGTCCTCTCTTCTTCGCATTGTTTTTTTCAGAGTGTAGTTTTATCCTTTCTTATATACCTTTATACTACACTTAGGTTTATTCACCTTCCCTTTGCTGTTGTTTGATCTAAACTCTGGATTTTCCCTATCTATCTTGGGACTGCAGGACCTTTGCATATTTAACTGATTGGACCTTATGAACACTTTTAGACCAGCAAATCTAGAGTTCAAGGCTGTGACTTTTTGTTTGTTATTATTTATATTTTAAAAAACAGGGTAAGGTCATGTGATATCTCATCAGTTAAACTTGGTCAGCTGACTTCACATTAAGTGCTACATTTTGTTAAGTAGAAGTTTATGAAAGCTAGCAATAGACTGAAAACAGATTTTTCAGAAAGATGTCTAAACCTTTAAGAGATGTGAGCTTGTCTCAAACTTTACTGGGCATGTAATGAAAAATACCTAATCAGATATTTACATCAGTGAAAATAGCATGCTAAAGTGATCAGTGTATCCAGAGATTTAGACTGTTTAATATTATTCAAAGGTTTTTCTGTAAAAATTAAATACTGAAATAAATGAAAGGGAAAAGGGCCAACGTCAAAGTTTTGCAGGTAAAGTTAAAGTGGACCTTTACATTCTTTGACCACAAATCACATCAGCATACAGCACTGCCTGCTGATATGAAATCTTCTTACAATGATTAGCTAAACAAACATATTTTTATTTTACTTACAATTTCTTTTTTTCACTACCTGGTCCACTTTGGCACAAATTATGTAATGTTCCCAAGCATTGCATCCTGGGAAGGTTACATCAGCAGAGCATTGCTGGAAAATCTCATCTGTTATCTCATGAGATCCCAGGGAAAGGCATTTTCCTCCCCTAGATGATGTGCATGGTCACAAGTCCTGGTCACATGTCTATTCACATGTGCCAGAAATCCAGGAAGTAAAAGGAGAGCTAGTAATCTGCCCTTAGTTAAAATGGCCACCGTCAGAAGAGTGGGGAAGAAAAGAAAAATAAGGTATGCAAATAATACAAAGCCTACAATTATATATATGTATCTGTTTGTAGATTGTCATTACCAAACATTTCTATAGGTGCCTTTGTTGTTATTTTAAAGACTCATTTCAGAAAGCTTTAACACATAATAAGGATAACTGTTTTAGCTGGATTACTGTAATTTTCAGATCTCATTGGTTTTAGATGAACATAACTGTCACCAGGGGCGGACTAACAACACATGGGGCCCCCGGGCAATACATGGTTATGGGGCCCCCTTGCGCTCCGCCCATATACAAGCCCCTCCCACAAGTCCCACCTGTATAAACATTCTTGTGTCACAGATCAGGCAGGCACAGCCCTCTAATCAGGCATGTTAGAGGGCCGCCCGCTGGGGCCTCCTGAGGCTCTAATTGGGAGTGAGCAGCCGCCCGATTAGAGATTGTGTAGAGATGTCACCAGCACACCAAAATCCTTCTTAGGATAAGCAAATGTTCATTTATTGAAGTTCCTTGTCATATAAACAACAATTGCTGATATTTGCGGCACCATCCGCAGTCACTGCGAGCACCCTGCCTGATAGGGTAACTATCAAGCATGTATGGCAGAACAGTGTCCAGAACAACCTTATGAAGGTGTGTTTATCACTCAGGGCCCGTTCACACTATCCAGTGCGTTCATCGCACAGTCTCATGGGATGAACGTAATGGATCGCATAAACAAAGGCTCATTCTGGGGTGGGAGGGGGTGTGGTGGTTCCATTCATGTCAATGGCACTGCAAACATACCTCCCACCCACACTGGAACATGTGTGCGGTGTGATCGCAAAACATCAGGCATGCACTATTTTTTTGTGATTGCACTGCACTAGAACACAGTGAGGGGAATTTATCAAACTGGAGCAGCCGGGCATGGCAACCAATCGGCCCCTCTCACTCATTTTCAAATGTTGAACTGAGGAGAGAAGCTGATGCACAGCTGCACCAGTTTCTACAAACCCCCCCCAGTGCATTGTGGTACCACACGTTCCAGTGTGGGTGGGAGGTATGTTTGCAGTGCCATTGACATGAATGGAACCACCACACCCCCTCCCACCCCAGAATGCAGGGAGCGTTTGTTTATGTGATCCAGTGTGTTCAACCCATGGGACTGTGTGGGGAACGCACTGTACCTGTATGCGTCGGCAGCGGTGGCTGGATCTGCGCTGGACCTGCCGCCAGCGACCCCACTAATTTCGGCCCTGGGTGACGGGCCCCCTGAAGGCCGCGGGCCGAATGGTCAGTCCGCCCCTTACTGTCACTGTGTTTTCTTTTCCTGGTGTGTTAGTTTTGAGAATTAAACCAATGTGTGGAATGGATCATCTGATCATTTTGACATGAAGTTTTCATTGAAGGACACCTAATTATTAAACATTTTTTCATCATGTTATATATGCTTGATAGGAATTGCCCAAGATTTGGACACCTTTTGCTTTTACCTTAAACTAAACGTGTTAAACACACTTGCTATTTAAAGTTAAAATCATTCAACTTGCTTTAGATTTTGATACACAGTTTTTCTTAGGAGATATGAACTTCCTTTGTTAACAAACAAAGAGTTGTATTCCTGAAGATAGTACATTTATGATTCAGTTCTAAAATATTTGGGGTATTTCCTTTGGGGGCAAACCAAAAGGAAAGTAGGCCATTATATGTTTTGATCATCAATTTATTTTTAAACAAAAGAAAATAAATCTAATAATCTTCATGTGAAAATTAAAACCCCTTAAATAAGGTGAGCTAATGACTAATTCTTCCCTTCTCTATTTAAAACAAAAAAATGCCTTTACATACACTTTAAGACTGGAATATATTGTTGGGTGATTACAATTAAATGTATTCAGTAATTTTTATGAAATTTGATTTCCAGAGAAATAGTTAATACAGAAGAAAAATTTGTCTACAGCCTGGAGCTATTTGCCTGGCTGATTTTAGCCAAGAGAGTTGATTCATGTCTGAAACCTTTCACAATGACAGTACACTACAGCTTTGCACGGTCATACATGCAGTATATATTATGCATTTTATAACTGAAATCAGCTTCTAAATGAGAGCCAGTTCCGATTATTTAACTTTTTGCAGTCAGTCCACATTTGGGAATACATTTGGAATTAATATTTCTCCAAAAAATTACTTTTATTTTGCTTTGCAGAAACATTTGTAAATCTAAGTGATTACAGTAACCTTCTTTCTGCAGAATAATATAATTGCCATTCAGCTGAAACAGAATGAAGTGTTTAAGTAATAATCTGGAAAATCAATGGTTGCTGAAAAAAACAAAAGAAAAGATAAGTTTGTTTTAGCTTGACTGAAGGATTCTGAGATAAGCTCTGCCAACGAAAATTAAAGTTAAATGACTGGAAACAACTGTTTAGGAAACATATAGCAGTTCGTGTTATTGCAGTACTGCTGAACAAATTGGAAGATGACAAATTGCTTCATAAATATAATTGCTTCATAAATATTGATCATCTACAGGGTTGTCCCTACACAACTTTTTGCCGGATATGCGGGGGTGCTGGCTTTGCACATTACGGTGGGGAGAACAGGTGGTGGTATTAGTGGTGCATGTTACCAGGGGGTGGGTTCGTTGGTGGCGCATGTTACTGGAGTGAGGTGTTGGTGGTGCATATTACTGTGGGGGGCAAGGATGGGTACATGATAACTCTGTTCGATGTTTCGCCCAGCTAACTGACGTCACTGATTGCCAGGAGCAGGCCAGGATGCCAACACAAGCATCTCGCTCAGCTCCTGGCAATGAGATGTTGTCTGAAGCAACCATCTCAGGCTGCCTCATGATAAGGATGGTAAGGATGGCCCTGATCATCCAGGCAAAAGTTTAAACGTAAACTTTCCCTCCAATGAAAATGTCAGTCGTTACCCCCCTTACCTTTGGTTTTTTTTGCTGTAATAATATATTTATAAACCCAACAAACCCAGCATTGTCTTTTTCCCTCACATTGCTCTCCTCCTACCGGTCATGCCCCATGCTGCTTCCTTCCTTTTTTACCTCACAGGGAACTGGCTATCTCTTACTGGTTATTTCAGCTGATACTCCATTGATGTGGTGCCAAATCTGGCACATGTGCAAACAGACATCTTGCACTGTATCTGTTTACATATTGTTCTTGGGATAGCAACATCACATATCCTAGAAAGGATTACTTTTCACCTTTCATAGAACAACATGTAAACAGACATGGTACAAGATCTTTGTCTTCTAAACTGAGAATTTGAGGGCTGCATCTGTAAACATGAATGGTGGAAAGTAATTCTTCTTGGGATATGTGACATCAGTGTCCCAGGAGGCTGCAGGAAGGGAAGGAAACATCATTCTTTTCTAGGCAAAAATGGAGGCAGTGGGCGTGTTAAATAAAAATATATTAGAAAGCCTTTCTCTGGTAAGAATGACCTGGTGCCTTAATGGAAGACTTCCTGGTGCTAAAGATTGGGGGTTGAGCATCTCTGAATACGAAAAAAAAATATTGTTAACTGTAAAAATTAAAGTTAAAAGCTTGACTAATCAAAAGGCAATGGGCTGGCATATGTAGTTGCTTGTAACAAGAGGAATGGCAGAAATCCTCGGAAGAGGCCAGGTCCATCAGCGGCTGTAGCATCCAGGGATTCATAATGTATATCCAAAATAAAGCTGTAACTATATGCAGAACCCAATATTGTAAAATATTCTTCTCTTACCTATGGTAGTGGACATACGTTTCCCACAATCATGTAACTTTTAGAGATATTTAAAAGCAATATTAAGTACATTGTAGAAGTGCATATCAGAGCTGCTTCAACCATAGAGCAGAAATGGCAGCTTGTATGTCCACGTGTTCAGAGGGTCCACCAGTCCCCTGTATTGTCCTGCAGTTAGCTCAGCACTCAAGACTGGCATAGTGCAAGAGTTCTCGGGGAGCTGAATGCAATGTAATACAAAAACAAATGTTGTTAAGGGAAGGAGTAGAGCATAGTCCTACACACAAGCTATGCAGTCAGCAGTAGCTCAGCACAGGCTGGTCTCTTAGATGAATAATACAAGCCTTGTATCTCTGCAACTGTCCTTGTCTTTGTCCCTTCCTATTTCTCCCTGTCCCTATTCTGCCTCTGTTTATATCTCTATTGTCCTTACCGGCTCCTAGCTGTATTTGTCCCAGACCCTGTCTCTTTCCATATCTGCTTGAATCTTTCTCACTGCTGGCCTTACTGCATCTGTCCACATTTGTATCTTTGTCAGTCCCCTCTGAAATTTCCGGTGTCTTCTGGTCCTTGTTTTTGACTCTACTGTCCCCCATGTGTCTATTTTCTGTATTTACTGTTGGTTTGTTTGATGGATCAGGCGAATTAATGACTTCACAAAATAGCTGGGCTTTTTGCCTTCATACATTTCATATAATCTCACAATTTTGTATTTTAATTCAACCCCCCCCCCACCCCCCTAAAAAACAATAAAAACACAATATGTATTACATTCTTGAAAAACTCCTGCAGATCCAGTAAAAATTCATAGGAAAATGTATGGTCTAGTTGTCTTGGGAGAAACAAATCTTACGGCTGGCTCCGGTCACTTGCAGAGAGGTCAGCGTCCCTGGTTACCAGCTAACCAGGGACACTGATCTCCAGACAGCAGACTCTCCTGGGCCACCCAGGAGAGAAACACTGCTTTTTCTTATTTTTCTTTATTCTGACACGGAGCCGTGTCAGAATAATAAAATAAATAAATAATAGCAATGGATTCCTATGGGCACATTTTTTTTTTCTATTCTGACACGGCTCCGTATCAGAATAAAGAAAAAAAAAGAAAAAGCAGTGTTTCTCTCCTGGGTGGCCGGGTTCGGGAGACTCCCAGAGCTGGCACTTTTCTCCATAAGCGTCTAGGTTTATTTCCTGCCTGTCTCTTATATTTCTTGGCTGCTAATTGGTTATTCAACCAAAAGCCAAGGCCAGGTACACACACAATAGGGTAGGCTCTTGGTGGAGCTTACTTTTAGTGGTTCCTCCTACCTCCACATCTCTACAGGACAAAGTAATGTAACGGAGGCCTGGCAGGAAGAACTTATGACCACAGAGGGGGAAAAGAAGATATGGACACTTCTGGAAATGATTGCTTCTCAGCTGACTTCAAAGGAAGATTTATCTTTAATGTAGCAGGGTTTGGTGGCATGGCAAATGGGAGAGACATTTTCCTGACAGGGCAGCTGTAAAATACTTAGATTCAAATTTTAATTGGCTTAAAGGAAATCATAGTATGGGCCCATGCACATATATTTACAAGTAACCTCGTACGTTTAAATGAAGATGTATGACTTTGAACAGACATATCTTTTTAATGGTTGCCCTTGAGAAGCTATGTCAGAATTTGTGAAGAACTAGTTAAGAAGCAGCTGTTATGGGAGTGGTTTAAGAACAAGGTTCTGTGTTTTAAATATTGTTGTAGAATGACATTTAGAAATGATGAGTTAAGTAGATTTGGTCGCACCATATAGAGAAGTATAGTAGTCGTGACGTCAGAAATAAGTTAAGAATATGCTTACAGAGTTATGACCTTATAGGATAGATCAATCGTTAACGTCGATTTTGGTATATAAGCGACAGGGGACAGACACTCGGGGCGCATACACACTACCTATCTATTTGTATATTATATTTTTGCAATATAATTGTATGCTGCTGTGACTTTCCATTATACAATTAAAGTCACAAGTTTTTCACTCTACAACTGGACATTCATTGATGAAGATTAATCACCTTACGACACTTAAATCGTAAGTGTCAGTCGAGAAATACTAATTTTCTAACATTTATTGGTGAGCCAGCCACTCCGAAGTTTCCATTTTTTGGGCGTCCTTCTTCTCGGTTTCCTCCTCTTGCTTAAACGGGGGAATTGAAGAAGTGAAAAGTTGATGCAAGTTCCGGAAACAAAATCGGTGAATCTTAAACAGTAAGAAGGTGATTGGATGCGTTTTCAGCCAAGAAGCTGACTGATCCAGTTCGTAAAGGACTTCGTCTAAAAGTTGGCGAGTAATGGATTTTATTAATGTGAGGTGAAGCCAAGAGAGTTCATTTGTTATTACTGTCAAAAGCCAGGTCACTTAAAATGGAAGTGTCAGGCATTTCTTAGGGATGGCCAAGGAAAGAATTCAGTAGGAAAGGAGAATGGTTTAGTTTCTTTTGAACCATCTGTTCCTCCTTGTCTAGATGAAAAGAAGCAAGTTTCGCCCTACACTCATCTAACGAGACAGGTCAGAGAGCTATCAGTCAAATATGGCTTAAATGCAAATGACTTGCAATCAGTGACTGATGATGCAGGTTTATTGCCTAGTCCATGACTAGAACGAGAATTAAAAACATATAGTTTAGATTATGTCGCCAAGCTATTTCTTGATAAATGCGGGCGTCCATATCTAAAAGCCAAATTACACGGACAGAACACTACATTCTTGATAGATTCAGGAGCTCAAATATCTATTTCTGGACTTGACCTACCTCTGTTACGAGGATCTTCAGTCTGTACAATTGTGGGATTTAATGGTACAGGTAATTCAAGTGCTACATTATGCAAAGATGTTACTTTTGAGATACCTGATAGTTTGAAAACTGAAATTGAAATGGAGAGTTTTTAGGCAGTCTTTCCCATGGTGAAACAAACTTGATTCATAGAGGTATTTATGGGAGTGTGGATTGGATTGATAATAAATTTGTTTATTACAAGAACAATCCCAATTTTAATGACACAGGTGTATATGAGTGCTGCATATCACTACAGAATTATCCAAACAAATGTGATCCAACTAATGTGATTGTGGCATCCCCAAGAAAGACTCTGTGTACAAATAAAAGTTTATATTTTTGCAATATAATTGTATGCTGCTGTGACTTTCCATTATACAATTAAAGTCACAAGTTTTTCCCTCTACAACTGGACATTCATTGATGAAGATTAATCACCTTACGACACTTAAATCGTGTCAGTCGAGAAATACTAATTTTCTAACAGCAGCTTTAAACCCAAAAAAAGTTTTATTATTATTCAGTGCTTTTCTTTTATTCTTTGGCATGGTTCCCTGATGTGAATCTTGTTACGTGTTCTCAATGTTTAAATAATTTTGTAGCTATGCTATTTCATGCTGTCTGCCATTTAGGCTATGAAGAGACCAGATTGTACCTAGGATTATATAATAGGAAGTTTGCTATGTAAAGGAGATATTTATCTCCACATAATAGCAGCTTTGTATCAAATATCTTAAGTCTGGCCAACACCTGCTTTTAGGTTTTATGTAAAAACTGCCAAAAGTCTTTTCATTATTTTTTCTCTGTGTACTTTTTCGATTGTATTTTCCTATAAATAGATGTTTTATTTGTTTTGAACTCTAGCCTGGAGGTTTTGATTTCATTTATAATATCTGCTAACACTATTTTGACGATTTACCTCTACAACACTTTTGATTGAACATAGTTCAGTAACTGACATTTGCTGGTCTGAATTACACAAACCTGATCAAAATGAAATACAAATTTATTGATGTCAGAGGTCAAGCTTTCAATTTCAGGCTTCTTTTAACGGGTATTGAACAAATCCTAGAAACCTGCGGCTGTATAAGGAAATATGGAAAAAGCTACCAACTGGTCAAATATACTAGGATTGCCCCAAGCAATGTGCAGACTACTTAATAACAAGATCAGATGGATGCACACACAATACCTTAACAAATAACACATGAAAGTAATCAATTTCTGACATATATCACATATTGAACAGTTTTTATGGCATAGGGTTTACTATGGTCACAACAATTATGATCAAGAACCCCAAGAACAAGGTACCATAACATGACTAAAATGTTCTTACAAACAACTGCCATCTGGGTTCAACCTTCTTTGGTGCCTAACTGCTCATGAATGTATGCAGGCAGTGCTTAAAACATACATAAATCAAACCTGCACGCTACTTAAAACTTTATAAAAATAAAGGTCCTGCCCATAAGCAGACACCAAAAGATGCTTTAACTATTAGGTCTTAGTTGAGCTTCACTAATTGCATTCCACCATCCCACCAGAGTACCCTTACTGACCGAAATGGAACTCTCCTTGGAAAGTGAAAAAAGCACTTGGCAGGGCTCAATGAAGAATAGACAAAAATGATGAGTGATCCAGTATGTGCCTTCAGCCATCATCATATTATTTTGATTTGATAGGTCACATTACAAGGATGGGTCAGATGTGTAGAAAAAGTATGGAGAATGTAATTGCTGACCTCCTTAGAATGCTAGTTATATGGCTGTCCCTGGATTCCTTTCTGACGTGGAACACGTATGTAATTTGTTCTGAGCTCTAGATCTTCATACTTATGGGTCAGTGACTCAGTACGTATTGATGACAGAAACAACCAGGCAACAATCATTTTATAAGCAGAGTCCAGCAAATGTAGCATATATATTTGCTTGTTACAGGTTTCCTTTAAAGTAGAACTCTAAACAAACTTTGTTTTAAATCTGCTGTGCAGCCCTGGCTGACAAATACAGAAGGCATTCAAGTGGTCTAAGTAGGTTCTTGGTCATTCTTCTCTATATTTGCAAGGGCTTTGTGTGCTGATTTTAATATCTAGAGTTTGGAAGACCTTTAAGGTAGTACTCCAGGAAATTATAGAAAAAAATCTGCTGTTATGTAAAAAAAAGTTAATTCTCATTAACACTGTAATTTCTATACTATTTACACTTTCTTTCAGGCCAGATAGCATAGTTCTCACTATACTTTCAGCTTGCTGCAGCTATAAGAGTTGCATCTTTCATACACAATAGCAGCAATGTTGTTTGTCTGCCACTCTCTCCTTGCCCATTAACACAATAAATGGTTCACAGAATACAAAGCGTTCTGTGAATGGGCAAGGGGAGAGGAGGGGCAGACAAACCACAGTACGACAGCTGTGTATAAGAGCTGTAGCTCCCTTAATCGCAGCACTAGAAGTGAGCATCAAGTTCTGTGATTGAGGCGGAGATTCTGCCATTCAACAGATCTCTCCTCTATTCAAAGAAGTTGATAGATTGTGGAATCATAGTAAGAAAAGTTCTGTGAATGGAGGAGAGAGCTGAGTCAAAACTTCACACAGTAGCTGCTGACAGACTCCTCTCCCTGCATTTAAAACAACAAGTAGTTGCGCAGCACCGCTAAGTGGCTGTGAGAGGGCAGTGGGAGGACGATTGTTGCCAGAAACAGCTTCTGCAAGTAAGGGGGATACACATCAATATAAATATCTTATCTATCTCCCCCCAAAAATTTTTTTAAACTTTATTATTATGTTTTCTGAACTCCAGCTATACTTAAAATTCACATTGCAGTGGCTACTCACACAGCAAAAGTTAATTACTTGTTTAGTCTGGGGTGATGAATAAGGTGAAATACTTTCCTACCATATACCTGGTTCCCTGAAGAAACTCCTTTTTGATGTTTGACTGGTTGCAGCTCTCCGACATCATGTACAATGCAGGAACCGTGGTCCTCCAATGTACATGAGAGCACCAAGGGCCTGCTCACAAGGGGTCATGTTGCCATTGTTAGTAGCTGGCAAATGCCCCCTATCTGTGTAATAAACCAGATTCACTGCTGTTGTGGCCATCACGCTTATGATGACACTTTATGATGATTTTCATTTTGCTACCACATAAGTGAAAATAAATGTATATAACATAGAGTGAGGCTTATTAAACAAATGCAAATATGGAGCTTTTGCCAACAGTAATAAGTCATATTTTATTCTTCGTGAGCATAAAACAGGGAATATGATTGGTTGTTAAAGGAAAGCTATATTTTTCATATCTCTAGCATTCAGAAATGTACTCCATTGTCATAAACTCTTCCCTAGAACAACATAAAGCTTATTTGTCAGTTTAGTAAAAGAAAGGCTGTTGTACAGAAACCCATAGCATATAACCAAACAGTGATTACATTTCATGAAGTACTAAAAATAATGAAAGATGTCTTCTTGCTGGTTAGATACTGACATTTAGACTGATCTTAACTTTTTGAATAAAGTCCAATAATTCTTTATTTACAAAAGTACACCGGTCACATTCCAATCACATGGCAATAGCTTCTCAAGATGGCGCTGACAAGTACATTCCTATACTTAACAGTACCATCTACGGGCACTAGTACTGTGTAAATGGCATCTGCTATACACCAGGCGGAACTTTTATATGAAACCCTTAAGTCAAACCTTTGATAATGCAATTATTAGAATTTTAGAGCTGTATTTCATTATAGTGCTGTTCTTATGTGGACAGCTCTGGGTTTTTTTTGTTAATCTGTATCAGTATAGACAGAAAACTGAAAAATATGTGTAAATCTTTGTAAACCCAGCTAAATATGTCAAGTATTCAGCATTTTATCAATATAAGCATGTTGAACAAGGCATATGCAAATGCAGATTGTTTAATCCCTGGAATGACAGCTTGTAGTTAAATTTCAAATAGATATGCCTATTTCCCATGGCACAACTGTTAGACCATTAGATCTTAAACAATACCACCAAATGTTATTATACATTGGCAGTTGGAAGTTGTAAAAACCAGCATAGCAAATTAATTCTGCTGTGATTGAATGCTTTACAGTGTTACATTTATTACGGAATGCTAATGACAAAGCAGAATATTTCTAGCAAAGTTTCCACAGTCACTACCCCTTCATATATCATAAAGCCATGGGGTTGCAAGCTTAGCTGACACATCTATTAAAATGAACTACTGCAGTTCAGCATGCATACTAGAATGAATGTAAATGGTGTTATTGTCTTCCTATGGCTGTCTCCTTGTATCATTACTAGTATTCTAGTGTCATCCCCTGGAAGTTTTGTTTGCAGTGCAAAGCATATGAAATCTGAGATGGATTTACTGATATGTCATATATAAAATATTAATGTAATCCCCCCTTTCCACACACACATACGTATGTTTTATTTTATGTCAATATTTCTGTTTTTGGGGTATGTAAAGCGTAGCATTCAATTATTACTATCCATCTGTTCTTTAGGCTAACCTTTATGTGCAGCACACCACTGATCATTTAAAAAGGAGAAAAAACTGTGCAAAAACAATGTGCGCCTAAACCACCTTACATTATATTACTCACATTCACTGTACCCCACTATCCATAGACAAAATAAAAGTTAGGCATATGCAACTTAGGCCTATTATCGCTGGTTAAAACTGTCTTGCTTGTCCTGCTGCTAGCCAATTTTACACTGCTGTGTCCTTTGCAGTATTTTAATTCTTGTAGTAAGGTCCAACCAGTGATGTTTGTCCCTAGTAATTTGGGCCTAGCCTTAGTTGGCCTAATTTGGACAGAATTGAAAAAACAAGGTTCACCCCCTATGAACTTCAACAGGATTTGCTTCTTTTTTATCTTTTTTTATTATTTTGTTTTTTCTTTTTAACAAAAGCTTGGCTCAAAGGATTACTTTCAATAAATCACAGCAAGGTATGCTGCTCTGCTACACATGAAACCCTGACCCAGAATCAGGTAGGCTCTGGTCCCATGGTGAGTGGCGCTATGCTACGCATCGCCCCAAGGGGTGAAGTGGCCAGCTATCCCAAGTCAACTAGGGCTCTGCAGCACTGCAGTATCGTCACCTTCAGGGGAGATTCTGACTTAGAGGCTTCCTTGTTCGCTTCTAAGCTCAGGTTTGCCAAATTATAATTTTTAAAAAAATAAATGCTTTATTTAAACTTTTCAAAAGAAAAATGAACAGGGTATACAGTGTACAAACACACAAGGCAGCAGTTATGAGTACAACAACCAATAACAATCAGATAAAATACAGAGAAAAGGATGGGTGTTGTCCAAAAATGGTCTCAGAAAGCACATAAAGAATGAAAAGTTATGTTCAATAAATATAAATTGTTCTTCACTGGTAGCATAAGATATGGCGGGTTCGCCAAATTTTGAGCATGATTCACCGAAACTTTGGGTAATCTAATGTGGGTAGAATTGCCCATCATCAGTTGTAATGTCAAAACTATCATCACTAAATGTAAACAGATGCTGTTTGTGCAAATCAGATATTGAAATTACTTTATCTTCTATTATCTAATCTACAATAGAACAATTACAGATGGAATATAAGATACAGGGAAACTTTTCTGTTTTCAAAAACCTTTTGCAAACAAGGCGTTTAGTAGTGCAGATAAGAAACTGATTTAATACTGAAGAAAAAAATAAGCTCACTTCATAAACAATAAGCCACTGAAAAAGCTACTCTTGCAACCTGTCATTTCAAATTGTGATATGTCGAAAACGTAACTAAGAACTCCAACCTCTGCAATGAGATTCACTGAATCTGTGGTTTGGCTCTGACATGATGCTCATTGAATGTAAATCCTGCCTTGATATATACAGACCACATCAAAGGCAACTATATTTTTAATGCAATAGGATCCCCACAAAGCTGTTTAGTGAAGAGGGGTACATTGAGGCTGATTTGATGATATCTGTCAACTTTCTGTCACAGTTGTGTGAGTGCTAAAGTACACTTCAGTTTACAGTGAACCTTAAATGGGATGGTGTTTGTTTACTTAAAGCTGAACTCCAGGAGATTTAAGGCACAGGTTAAAGGAGAACTATGAGGTGAGTGCTTTTCACTCACCTCATAGTTCTAGCCGACCTATGACAATGAGACTGTCACAGGTCGGCTCAGTAGATCGGGAAGTGAGCGAACACATACCGGCGTTCACTCAGTTCCCGATCCTGTCACAGCTCTCTGCCATGACAGGGGAGTGTCTGGATTCCCCCTTCCCCACTCCGACCCTCCAGCGCTGACTGGCGGAACGGACGGGGGAGGAGCGGGTACAGCTGGCTCTGCCTCTAGATAATTGTCGGGATCCGCTTCAGCTGCGGCGTCTCAGTATATTGCGAGCTGTAGCTCACGGTATAATGCGGCGTCTCAGTATACCGCGAGCTGTAGCTCGCGGTATACTGAACTTAGGGTGACGGGAGGACGCTAGTTTGTGTCCTCCCGTTACCCTAAGGAGAACTATGGGGAAAAGCCCTAACCCCATAGTTCTCCTTTAATCCAGCTCAAACTGCATTAATACATTGTTAAATTATATTTTTAAATGTAAGCAATGTAAGTATGTGAATTTGTCTTGGTATCAACCTCCTGCAGCCCCTGTCCAGCAGAGTTTAGACAGCAAGGGTCAAGCAGTTGTACAGCAGTGTTCATGTGCTACCAAGAGACATGCTGATAGGAGTAAACAGAGAGATAATCCCATCAGTCTGCTGCTTCTCCTTGCATTGTCCAGTCACAGGCTAGGGGAGGGGTATGACCTATAAGTGTTACTCAGCTGCAGTAGAGAATAATTAGTTCTCCTGCCCTGCCAAACAGGGCAACGTTGTGTGGTAGAGCTGTGTAAATGTCAGAATTGGACGGACAGAAATACAAATCCTTTGGCAGGTAAAAAAGCTGCCATATACCGTGTGTTTTATCTGTGTATTAGCTGTTTGCCTGGAGTTCAGCTTTCAGGAGAAAAAAAATCCCGATGTATATGTGCCTTTTATTCTAACACCTTGGTGTAGTTTACTTTTAAAAGATGCTTAAGCATAAGACTTTAGCTTGTTGATTAAGCACTTTTTGGTGCAAAATGTGTCAAGGCGTTGCTCTAAAATCTGATGTAATTTGCCTTGATTTCTAGTAAAGCCTGTGATTTTTCCAAATGGCTCCTTGGACCATTTTATATTTCATGTGCATTTAGCAGCCTTGGCAGGTCTGAAGTTCAGGAGCATGTGGATGATGTCTGGCTTCTCTGACAGTAGAAGTGCTTTTTTCATTTGATGAATGTTCACTTAGCTTTGCGAATAAACTGAAGCTTTGTTCAAATACTGTTTTTTACCTTTGCACATTATTGGGTATTTAAAGCAAGCAGTAAGCCACTAAACTAAGCGAACATTCATTTTGCTTATAGAGCATTCTCAACTCCTTTAGTACATTAACACCTATCTGTCTGTGTTAAGTGTTGGACCTAAAATGCTTTCAGGTAATATTTAAAAACCAGGAAGAGGAAACTACAGATGCAGTAAAATCAGTAGTGTATGAGTTTAGAATGGTGGATTATTGGAAAGACAATATGTACTGTTGAAATACTTTCATGATACCCCACCTGTCCACATAGTGTACTGCTTTAGGGCCTGTGTCGAAGGGTTTTGGGCTTGTGTTGATGGTATCCATTTGACATCAGTTTGAGATACTTCTGAGATGATTCAGAATTCTTGATGGGTACATTTGACCTGCAGTTGACCTCCTTTGACCTATTTTATGTGGGCTTTGCATTCCTATAGACTTGTATGGGAATACAAAACTCATTTAACACTGACAATGTTGCCATAGGCTCTTAGGTTACAATTTTTTCCCCTCTCCCACAAACAAACACATCAATGTATGTACATATATAAATATATGATGATTGTGCAATACTTTTGCATTAGTGGAACACTGACATTTTCAGTTGTCAATAATGTTCTTTTCCCTAGCAGTTCAAATCCCATCCAGTGAATGCTATTATATTTATCTATATTAGATACATATATACTAATCACTGTTGCCATGACGACAGTAAATATCATTGTGTGTAAAATATATCTTCCACAATGTTGCAGCATGACCCTGGGGAATTTTATTGCTTAAGCCTAAAATGTTTTATGGTGTTATTTTACCAAATGGCCATCGTTTTTTTTCCAGTATAGATTAAATACATATTATACTAGCATTATGGGAATACTTTGTGTTCTCCAATCATTGTCGTACATACAGTGCATTCATCATAGGTTCATGTGTCCCTCAAATGGCAGAGCTACTGCTTGTTTATGGCTGTTCTTGTTGAGTGTAATCCTCTCACTATGCTAAATCTATCACTGTTTGATATATAGTCAATTGAAGAACACAAAGAAACACTTTGTATTATGTTATTTGAGGTAAAAGAGATACTTTATTCATCCACATGTTGCCTCTTTCTATTATCCAGTTCAGTACAAACATGTCAGTGATACAAGCAAGAAACCATAAGATGATCAGCGACACCAAAATAAAAATAAAAACTTTTATTGTTATCTGTTTTAAAATAATGCAAGGGAGGTACTAGAAAACATGCTCCTGCAGAGGTGTGTGCTTTTTGTACCTGCCTTGCATTCTTTGTCAGACTATAAAAGGCACTGATTAACACCTATTTAAATCAATATCATGTTTTTTAAGGGTTTCCACTATAAAAATTCACCAAACTTCCTTTACTGGAGATATATCTACTGGCAAGAAACCCGTTCCTCCCGTGCCTGTCAGCTCAAGTGAGTGTCAGGCTCAGTGTCGGATAACCTCTCACCTTCCCGAGCCCATAATTGACACTCAAAAAACAGTCATGTAACAAAAATATTGGCAGGGTCACATGGGTCCTCTTCTACCTTGCGCTGAGCTTAGGCAGGAGTCAGGTCAGTCCAAATGGGAGCTTTACATCATGATGCCAAGCTGACATTTCTGCTCTGACAGGAAATTAAACAACAGTACATATCACACTAAAATATCAACTTTATTGTGGTGATGCAGATTGCAAATACTCATTCTTAAAGTGACATTATTGTCAAAAGATAAGATTTTTAAGCGATTTATTGCTAATGCTAATGCCTATGCTAATGCTAATAAAATCACTTACAATGAAAACTGCTATTCAATGTTTAAAAGTTTAAGTTTCCTGCAGAATCAGCTTGTCTTCTAAGGACTAGGCCTGATATCTTGTTTTTCGATGGCTCCTTTCTTTGTCAGGCTAGGACTGTTTGCAAACTTTGAGGATTACTAACCTGTTGGACTGGCTATACTACACAGAGAGGACAGCTCACTTATTGCCTCTATACTGGCTTTGTTATTGGATCTTTTTTTGCAGGCTGAAACAGCAGAGATACTCTGGGGTCCCGGTATAGGACAGTTACACCCGGTCCAATACCCGAAGTACCTTTAACTTCTTTGTTGTTGTTAATTCCTTGGATATGGAACTGGAACACACTGACTGCAATGCAGTGTGTACCCCCCTGGCATTAGCTGCCTCCAATTGTACCCTAACTGGTTGTTCTCCTGGTGCCTGAACTGTTTTCCCCTTGTACAGCAGGACACATTGCCTGGTTTGGTTATCTTCGTTTTGAGACTTTTGCATGAGGATCTGAATCTAATTTGATAAGTAGGTTTTTAAATAAAGAGTATTATTCTTCTATCACACTGTGTCTGCCTGATGCCTGAGCGTCACAGAGCTACTGTGACAATGACCCACTCCACATACGGTAGTACAAAATGCTCAATAAATCTATGCAAAGAGTTTCATTACCTGCAGGTTACTTAATTTGCCTCAATAAACGCTTAAAGAGTTTGGAAATCCTCAGTACAGGTACTTTAGAAAACAATGGCAAGTTAGTGTGTTAATATGTAAATATACATATTTTAGTGACGCAGAATAATTATGCTAAAGGCACAACATTTTTAGAGGTGCAGTTGTGTTTTTGTGTATTAAAGTTTACTTTTGTTTCAAATTGAATGAACAAAAATAGTTATTTAAAATAAAGGAAAGATAGATACCTTGCTTTCCTCTCTCACACACACACACACACACACACACAGGAAAAAACATTTTTATTGAAATTTTCATTCATGGAGCTCATTGCAATTTTTGTTATCTCATCATCTGATAAAAATGGAGTTAAAAATATTTTAAAAAGTCTAAGGGCTCATTCACACCAGTGCTATGCCTTAATCACACGGTTCCATGTGCATTACAGTGCGGCAGGTGCTTTGTGGTGCTCGACTGCACAGTAGCACGCTGTACCTCATTCACTCCTTTTTTCAACTGCACTGCCCCACAACACATGGTATTGTGGCATTGTGTGTTACGGCACGGTCTAGCGCATTGCAGCCGGGAGGTGCATTTGGGGTGCCATTAAAATGAATGGCAGCGCAACACACCTGCAGCACTGTTAACGCACATAGTTACATAGTTACATAGTATTTGGGGTTGAATAAAGACATACGTCCATCAAATCCAACCCATATAGGTCCACACATCATCTCATTCTTAGGGATACTGGTATCCCTGGATATTACGGTCCCTCAAGAAATTGTCCAAACGTTTCTTGAACAAATCTACACTCTTGGCTGAAATCACTGCCGATGGCAGTGAGTTCCAGACCTTAACCGCTCTTACTGTAAAGAACCTTCTTCGCCCATTGTGCTGGAATTTTTTCTCCACCACCTTTAGGTGGTGGCCTCTAGTCTTTGTAATGGAGTTAATCTCAAACAGTGCATTGTGTGATTAACGCACGGCCCTAGCGTTAACAAGCTCTTAAGGAAACAGGTTACATGACCTTCAATTAATTTGTTTGGAAACAGATTTGATGTTATTAAACTTAAAGGGGCTCATGTAAAAAACTTCTACCCAGCATAAAGCTGGAAGAATGCCATTCGTACTGCATCACGGCCACTAAATGGCATTAAATCCCCACTTTCTCTGCGGACAGACGCACTTTGAAATTGTTCAGAGTAGCTTGCAGTCTACCAAAAGGCCTGCTCTTAAGAAACATCTAAAAGGTAAGAAATATTAGGGACTGATGTGAAAGTGCACTATGTAATGCGCTGCGTAAATTGTCAGTGCTATATAAATACCAATAATATTCATAATAAAAACATATTTTTAGATATGTTGGGTGAATAGGAACAATGGTAATGGGAATAACATACATAGTGGGGGTTTTGTCAAATTTGACTGCAAAAGTGAAAATACACTTTAACACTAGAATTTGGAATCAATTTTTTTCTCCATAAACTTTGTATCACAATTGGAATTACAGTTATAAGTGCAAAAAAAACCATATCCAATAAATAAGGTCAATGGATCCTTATATTAAAAAATAAAATAAAATATTAGCCTGACATGTTTGTTTGTCAAATCTAATTTTTTTGGGCAAACTGGAAATTTCCTTTGCACAAGAAAATTGGCATATAGATTTGTCTGATGTGTAAAGCATTCCTCAATCATGGATCAGAGAGTTCACGTGGGAGCCTGCACTCTTTGACAAAGTGTGGCCACCCACTGTCACATGTGAGAGCTGATGAAAGAACTTGTCCTCTGTTGCAAATTAACAAAGAAACCGTTTTAACTCAGAGGGCTTGTTTGTAAATTTTTATTTCAATCTGAATAAAAAATCTGCATAATGCCAAAAAGGATTAAATTGCCAGATCACTGAACTGGTGTAAGATACCTAGACATTTCTGACCCTTAATGCTATTAATAATATTATTAGAGACATGCAAAACCGAGCTTTCGCTTAAATTACAGAGCAAGTAGGACGATTTTGGTAAAACCTTTCCATTCATGGAGTTAATGGGACTGGTAAAAATTAAGGTATTTTTGGTGTTTTTAAGGGTGCAATGTGCTTTAAATGGCTCCTAAGGATTATAGAAGCTGCTTTTGCGAACCTGTTCTTGATATAAAACGCTTCCCCTTATTAGTCTATGCACGAAAAGAAAAAAACAGACAGCAAAATAAAAAATTTAAATTAAAGCAACAGTACACAAATCACGATAACATTTACAAACAAAGGGCAAAATTAAACTAATATACCATTTCTGCCAACCTTTCATATAAAGAGAAAAAAAAGTAGGTTTTCTTTTTCAAGCAGTTTCTCCACCACTCAGTGAGCAAAAGGGAGATTTTGTTAAAATCATTCCGCTCATCCCTAAACATGACATTTTGCACATCATCCTAAACTGTATCAAACCACAGTGTCCTTTTTTTAGATGGTGTAAATGCTTTGTTGTTGCTCCAACCATTTTATAGTAAAGAAGATAGAGTGTTGCATCTCTGCCATCCATATGAAATACAAACTAATTCCAGCTTAACACTCTTTCTTCCTATAAAATGATCGTTGATCTGATATAGTAAAGTGTGCTCTTGACGGAGTGGGAGATTACTGCTCATAAAAGAAACACACAGCTGGCTCCCAATTCTTCCCTTGGCAAATAAACAAAGATAAAGTGTAGTAATGAAAAATAATACTATCGTCATAAACCACAAGAAAAAAGCTCAACTGAAGCTATTTCACAAGAGTTATTTACTCACAATGGTGGAGGCAACAATGGTGGAGGCAAAATATGATTTACTATAAAAGTT
>NW_017307597.1:92190-93667 GCF_000935625.1 Nanorana parkeri | reverse complement strand
ACACACACACACACACACACATACACACATACCACAATAACATTCAAGTTCTGCATTATAATTATTGAGACATTGCTGCTTATCAATAAAGTGACACAGATGCATGTGCTACCACTAACAGATCTCTGTGTCTACTGCCAATCTGGCAATGCCATTTTATAACAATATTGCTTCCTTTGTGACAGGCGTATAAATGGCTTTCCATCTAAAGGTAGAGGATATCCAGTGCTGTAAGTGTTGTTTGGTTTAAGATATCTAGCTGGTTTCAGTTACTTGGACATATTAAACTGCCTTCAGTGTCTAACTAATCAATCATACATTCAGATCAGTGCTTCAAACAGATCAGAGCAGTGTATTCAGTTCTAGCATTATACAAAGTTACAGTATGTTTACTTACAGTTCATTTCAATAATCCAGGAGAGATAAATGAAGAATTCAGGTAGCATATCTGTAAAAGAGTAGGTACTCATCAGACAGAAGGCAGCTTGCCTTGAACTGAAGGCAGATCATTCAGTGGATGTGTTGGAGTATTTCTGACTGCAGAGCTCACACATCAAGCCTCTTCCCTCCCTCTCTCCAGCTTCCTCTCTTTCTGACTTCCCAGCTACCTTTTGCAATCTTTTCTTTTGTCCCTAATTTCTCCTGTGACTCTTCCGTGATACACATACACAGCAAAGTGAGGGAAGAAGAGGAGAAGCAGGAGGTGGAGATTAGAAGGAAGACAGGGTAACCAAAAGGAGTTTATTACATGTGTTTACTGCATTGTGAAAGTTACAGAATGAGTACAGAATGTCACTATTATTGGTAGGATGATGCTATGTTTGAGGAAAAGCTTTTCGAAATATATGAAGAGGAAAGGGAATTGTTTAAAGGGAAACTCCACTTTAACAAAATAAAAATAAATATTTCATATATAATTGCTGCACAAACCATTTTGTAATTTGATGTTTTAAACATTAGATTTTTATCTAAAACTAAAGCTGCTGTTATTTTCTAAAACTATTTTAAAAAAATCAATGCAATATGGAGGCGTTCTGTACATTAACTGCGTACTAAACACCTTCAGGTCTCAATTTTTAAGTAATGTCACTTCCTGCTTCTGTGATTGGCTGATTTTTGCAGAAGTCTGCACTAACCTTTTAGGCATTCCATGCAATAGGAATTTCATTGTTGGTGATATATTCCAAAAGGGGTAATTGCTCCTATAGGGGTGTAGACATTGCAGCTTTCCTCATTACAGCACAGAAAGTCTACCAGCTGATTATAATGAAAACAGACCCTCATATTCAGGAATCAGGAAAGGACATGCTGGAACACATTATTATTTCTTCAGAACAGAAAAAGTGTGTTAAAATCTGAGCAATGTACATTGATCACCCAGAAGAGGTTGTTTTTTTTCTGACAAAAAAAACAACTCAGTTACTCTTTAAGTATGGATACCAATATGTTAAACTGCCTTAAAATCCTTTTTTTTTGG
>NW_017307597.1:69943-91976 GCF_000935625.1 Nanorana parkeri | reverse complement strand
TGTTTGTGGGGGGGGGGGGGGGGGTATTATATTATTTTTTTCTTATTTCTTTCACATGTCTATGTTTTCTAGGTGAACACAGCTTCACCTTATTCCCTAGCATTAATTCTGCCAAGTGAATATACATTGTGCAAAGTGAACATTGACTTTTCTAAAGTAGAACTCCAGCTTATTCTCCACCCCATGTCCAACTTCCATTCCCCCTCCTGATGCCCACTCCAATCTTTTCTTTTTAAAGTAGTATTAAACTCTCAAACTTTGTTTCAATAATGAATCCAGATCAAATATATACTGTACGTTGCCCAGCAAGATACTACAAACAGCAGAATCAGTGGGGTGGTCACCCCTCCTGGAGTACTGCAAGTCTAGACTGCATGATGATGCACCCCCAGCCTGGACCCACATGCAGTGGGTTGGATGACACTGGCCGTCATTAAAGGTGAACTATGAGGTGTGTAATTTCCACTGATCTCATAGTTAGAGCCGACCTGTGACAAAGAGGCTGTCACAGGTCGGCTCTATTGATCTGGAAGTGAGCGAACACATACAGTTGCTCACTCACTTTCCGATCATCTCCCTGCAGAGAGCGGTCACTGTCAGTCACCACTCCCAGCAGGGATTCCCCCCTCCCCTCTCCGATCCTCCAGCGCTGAGTGGAGGAACAGACGGGGAGGGGACAGGCACAGCTGGCTCTGCCTCTATATAGGCAGAGCCAGCTGTCACTCACACAGCTGGGTGGATCCAGACAGTATTGTCGGGATCCGTCCTGGCTGCGGTGCTCTCAGTATATCGTGGGCAATAGCACGCGATATACTGAGCTATTGGTCATGGTAGGAGGTTAGTATATGTCCTCCTGTGACCCTAAAGAGAACTATGGGGAACAACACTTACCCCATAGTTCTCTTTTAACCTAAGAAATAAGTGGTGAATAATTGCATAATTGCATAATTGCAAAGTGGGAATAATTGCATCAAAAGCTCTTTTTTTATTTTAAATGTTTTATATCAGCATATAAAAAAAAAAAAAGGAACCCTGTTGTACCAAGTGATGCAGACACTTCACAGCTCGATGTTAGCAGTCAATCAGATACTAGAGATGAATATATTAAGTATCATAAATGCAATTATATCAGGGCACATTTCGCCACAAGCAACTTGAACTGTGCAAGCTGCAATAACTCTCAAATAATAAAAATGAAGATTTACATTTGGTATTTCTATAAGTGGAACCTTGTCCCAATTTTGTTTAGAATTGCTAAATTAATGTTAGGGACAAATTAATTCCTCACTTGCTGAACTCAGAGAGATATTAAAAGGTCATCATTACATATATATACTGTATATATATATATATATATACATACACAGTATGCAACATTATATAATTTGTATATGTATATAATTTTAAGGAATCATTAATTGTATTTTAACTATAGTTAGTATATACACTTAAATAGGGATGAGCTTTGGGTTCCGGTTAAACTGACCATATCTTGACTGTTCACGGACCAGAAACCTCCCGCAGCAAAATGACAGATCCCTGGCTGGCTGGCTGGCTGGTGTTTATAAACAAAGCAGAAAAGGTTCCCAGGTGCTGTCACCCAGGATCATTGGCTGCTTTTTGTTTTACATACAGCAGCCAGCCTGGGCATCTGCCATTTTGCGTTGGGAGTCCTCCGAGTAAACATTATTGGGCGACGGGTTCTAATGCCACTGGGCCAACATTGTTGGGCGTCGGTTTATTGTGCTGGCAGGTCATTGTGATTGATGAGGATTTACATTATTGGATGATGTGATTGACACTGGGTTTAAATCAGGAGACCTCTTTACTTTTTTTCACAAAAACGCTTTGTCACAGTTTGGGTGTTTTATTTACTTTTAACTTATTTCAGGAATAAGTAAGGGTTCATATGTACCCTGTATTCATTCACCCGGGGGTAGGGACACATATCTGGAGTGCCCCTAATTATAAAGGGGGCTATAAGATTCTGATAAGTCCCCCTTCCCCAGAAACCCCTCATCCCTTTCAGGAGACTGGATGTGGAGATTAGGTCCTTGTCCCTGTCAACATAGCGATAAAGTGTCTTGCAGGGGAGGAGGCTTTCACTGAAATATGGTCATGACCATATTTGATCAATGACATCACCCAGCCGCAGACAGCCGGAAAACAGCTGACTGAGAATAATTCTACCACCACTAAATGACAGATCGCTGGCTGGTTTGTTCACAAACAGAAGCTGGCCAGGGATCTGTCATTTAGTGGGAGTAGTACTACCGCCCCTAAATGACAAATGGATGGCTGCTGTCTGTAAACAAAGTTTTAAAGAACTATATTGTACTACTGTCTAACTTCACATTAAGTTTTAGGGCATCCCCAAAGCATGTTATTTAAAGGATGTTTGTTTTTTGTATTGTTGCCCTTTTATCTACATTAAAAGATCTTCTCCCTGCTGAACAATCATTTTTAAAACATTTTTTGCATAATTAAATTTTCCCCACGGAAGTGCACAGCTACCAATGCCCTTTGTTAACAAAATCTTGCAAACAATATTTGGCTCCAATAAACTTCAATAGGATTCAACGTTCAGGGTGCGCGGACTTCCTGCTGGGTTTGTTGAATGAACAGCGAACTGAACTTTGCCCAGTTCGCTCATCCTTACACTTCAATATGTCTTTATGTTAACTACCTGTAATCCCCTGCACAGCAAACAGGGAGAGGGAGGTCCAACATTGTGGGACAATCAGGCCCCTGTGCATTGCCTAGAACTCTCAGTCTAACACTTGGAGGTTGCTGAAAGGAGAACTGAGTTGGCTCCTTCAGTGTTTAGTAAAAAGGCAGGTAAAAGTTAGCGTGCACTTTATTTGTATGTGCTACCTGTTGTAACATAATAGTTAAATAAACATGCATTCAAAGTATATACCCATATTATTCATTGCTTGAAAAATTTTATTATTTTCTTTTAATACACATATTTCTCAAAGGAAACAAAATGACTTATGATATAACCTTGTCATAATATTGTGTCTCGACAGTTGTGTTGTAAATTATGATATATCTACTTCAATCATAATTTAGAACATTGTCCACAACTGAATGTTCTAATTGTACATTTAATATAAAAACTAAACATATACTGTATGTGAAAATGTAGAATTACCTTGTAATGCAGCACTCAATGATATCTGTAATTTGTTGCTGAGTTTTTATTTTTATTTTAAAGCTGGACTGAATTACAGAAACAGAATACTGCTTTAACATTTCCTTGTATTACCTTTCCTTGGTGTTTCACAAAATACAATTAATATCTGTAAACTTATGTGTCCTCCACAACTGCCAAGGCACAATTTTGTGACAAGGTTATATCACAGGTCATTCTGGTTCCTTTGAGAAATATGTGTATTGAACGAAAATAATAACAGATACTCAGTTTTTCAAGCAATGAACCATATGGGTATATGTGTTGAAGGTATGTGTGTTTAACTATTACATAACAACAGGTAGCACATACAAATAAAGTCCAAAAAATGTACAATATGTATATTTTAAAAAGCTACATTAAATAAATGTTTTTTAAAGATAAACTCCTCTCTAAACAGATCTTTTCCACCACAGACTTGTCTAGATCTTTAATAATAAACTATTTTATCTCCATTTACAAATCTGGGAAAGCTGCTTATAGGCTGATTAGCTGATCTTTTTTAACGAGATTTCAGCTAGAGTCACTGAACATTTTTGAGGTGTTTTACAACAAAGAAACAAAAGAGATGTTGGAAAGTGTGAAAATGAGTCTAAAGCACCATCTGCTGGCTTGATAAAAGAATACATAATATTCATAAGATGCATTTTATATTTATTGATATCTCTCTTTCTCCCCTTGGTACTTTTTTATGGACAGGGGGGTTCTTTTGCCCCCCTGAATATCCCATCACTGTCTGGATGGGTTCCTCAATCAGCACTACGTTGTCTGTAGTCCTGCTGAAATGTAATGGAGGCTTGGAGAGAGGCAAGCTTTTCTGGGTATTGATGTTTTGAATTCTAAATGCAACTATACGTCCAATTAGAAGAGAAGCAGCCTTCTGTAGGCATATTTGGTATGGGATGTGGATTCCTCGTTCTCACCAGGGCCATCCCTATAATGAGGCAGCCTGGACGGTTGCCTCAGGCGTTGTCTCTTTGGGCACACCACCACAACACCCAATCCACCCCTCCCTGGTTTGTGTGATCTGTCCAGAATAATAAAATATTGCAACTGCTAATCATCAGAGTGCGGCCAGCTCTGTGTTCATTGCACATTGAGAGTGCTCACAAGCTACATCCAGCCACCACCTGTTCCCAGACAGATGGGCAGACTGTGGGCTTGAGAACATCAGTTTTCCTATGATGAAAACGTTTAACAGTATCTCATCTTTCTTCTCTCTGCTTCCTATACTCCACCACTGGCCCCTCCCCCCCAGTTAGTGTACACTTCCACCACCTCTGGTGGCAAAAATTCTAATGTATTTTGAAACCTGCAGTAAAAGAAATATGGGGCTACCATTGCTGACTTCCTTCTTAAAATGCTAATCACCAAATTGCAACAAATCCTGCAGCAACAAAAGTCAGACTGACCTGCATACTTGTCCTGAAAACACTGGATCAGCAAGACAGCCAATCAACTAGCTTTTTTTAGAGGCAGAAATTAATAATGAAAGCCTTTATATGTACCCAGTACAGAATTCCTTTTTGTTCTTGTTCAATAATACAAAAGTAACTATTTTCCATTTAAAACACCTTGCAGTATATAAGTAAATACTATAGTGTTTCTCAATATTATCCGTGTTCTCTCTTTTTAACAAGTAACAACTTCTTCTAACAATTAATTTCTCTATATACTGTATGTATGTTCTTCTTATAAGAGGTACACTTATTTTTGCTCACATTTTCCGTACATACACAATTGTTTGTTAATTATTGCTTGCAAAGCTCTTTGATATTCCTTTGATACTGAGAGAGATCAAGGAGGGTCATCCATCTCCAATTATATTTACAGAGATCGTCCTTCAGAGGGTCAAAAGAATCTCTGTTTTTCATCTCTACCAAGATTTGTTTTCTCTGAGAAGCACTTTATTGTGTAAGTCGCTCAAAACCCTGCGTGAATAGATGAGGATATTTAGAAACACTGACTAAGAAGACTAATTTTAGAACACCAGCTGAGGTTCCTTTAGCATTGTTGGTGAGCGTACATCCTGGAAAGTCCTGCATAAAGAAAGTCGTCTGTCATGTGTCTAATTCTCTCTAGTTGGCCAATCTTCTAGTCTCACCTCTGCCCGTATGACAATTATCACACATGGGCGCTTGGAGGGTTTGAAAAGAATCGGGTTATTAAGATTTTCTGCGGTTCTTTACACTTCTGGCTTCTTGATCATATCTATTATTAACACTTACCAAACTGCAGGATATGTGCCATGTAAAAAACAGGCTTCTACTAACACCCAGCACTGTTCTGTCTAAGTCACACGTCAGTTTGCAATGTCTGCTTGTTTCTTCAATGTTTAGTCCCGACAAAGTTTACCCTGTCAAAGATTATTTAGTTCTGACACCAGAGCATTTTCAACTCTCACTGACCACTGACATCAGGGTATTGTTTCCACTTACCTACCACTGACATCAGGGTTTTTTTTCCTCTTACTTACCACTGACACCAGGGTTTTTTTTTCCACCCACTGACCACAGGGACCAGTGTAATTTTCCCGCCCACTGACCACAGACACCAGGGTGATATTTCCACCCAATGACCACTGACAGCAGGGTATTTTTTCCATCCACTGACCATAGACACTGATGTATTATTCCCTCCCACTGACCGCTGACACCAGGGAACTTTTTCCACTCACTGACCACTGACATTAGGGTATTTTTGCCACCCACTGGCCACTGATGCCAGGGTATTTTTTTCACCCAATGACCACTTACACCAGGATATTATTTCCACCCACTGACACCCGGTATTTTAAGGTAGGCTCAGAAATAGTTAGCTCTCTCCCCATATTTTGTTTTATTTTTTAAATGATATAGGTTTAGGTTAATGTGCGTCTATGAGACTCTCACTCATAGCACAGTAATTATTAAGTATTTTGTGGATGCATGGTCTATGGCAAATGCATACACTGTATACTGTAGGTATGCTCAGATTCTATTTAACCACACCTCTTTATTCATACCCATTATTTAGCATAATGTTGCCACATCATTTTGTTCTGAGACTTGATATGTGCATCACATGTTTACCCCCCGATCGCTCATTTCCCGATCATCTCCCTGCAGAAATCAGTCACCACTCCCTGCCTGGATTCCCTCCTCTCCGTTCCTCCATTGCTGACTGGAGGAATGGATGGGGGAGAAGGCGGGCACAGCGGGCTCTGCCTATAGAGGCAGAACCAGCTGTCAATCAGGGAGGGGGGTGGATTCTGACAATATTGTTGGGATCCGTCTTGGCAGCAGCGTGACTATGCACTGTCAGCATATAGCGGGAAATAGCCTGCTACAGTAAATGCTGAGTTTTAGGTCACAGGAGGACATTGGGATATGTCCTCCTGTGACCCTAATTAGAACTATGGCAATAAAAGGTTGGGTCATAGTTCTCTTTCAAAGCTGCAGCAGGTATGTGGAATTATCTCCAGTAACCTGCACTTTATATCTGCTGCAGCTGTATTCTTTTTAAAGTGTCAGAATCATTTTGAGCATCAATTATCATCTAGCCATTAAATGCTAGTACCTGCTAAATGTTTTTTCTGAACAATCCCTTAAAGCGCAATTAAGCATTTTTTTTTCTTATGCTGAACTCCAGCATAAGCAAATATTGTTTTAATACCTTCCTTGAGTATTTTTTCCAGAATTGTGCCATGATCTAGTTTAAAAATTTGTCTCAGAAGTTTGCTGAAATCAAGGCCCATCAGTGCTGCTATCTCTACTTGTGCAAGGTGACTGGTTTTGTATGCGCCCCCTACTATAGATTTCTACAAACAGCCTGTAGTGGGTGGGGCCTGTCGGGTCCCTATCACAGTTCTACTCTATGTATAGGCTATGTGCAGCACAGTTATGATGCCACTGCTAAATTTACAAAATAATATCTGGGTATGCAAAGTCATTTGGTGCACACAAAATAGATTTATATCCTTTGTGCCTATTGAGAAATATATTTAAATGTTAGTAATTGTGCCTGGAATACAGCTTTAAATCAGCTAAACAAAATTCTAGGTGCATCAATGGCACCGCCACGTCCCCTCCTGCCCCAGAACGCGGCCCACTCTGATCTGTGTGATCCAGTCCGGGCTCGAACTGCGCCGGGACGCACTGGATATGGTGTGACTGGGCCCTGAAAGAAGTGATTTCTCTGTATTGCTATTCATTTGAATGGCATCTCAATGCACCCGGTGGCGTGTGTTGCACTGTGCACTGCAGCACAGTGCAACACACGCAATGCAGGGTATTGCGGTACTGCTCGCTGTGCTAAAGCAAATGATCGCTGGGAGGAGCATTGAGGTGCCAGTCAAATGAATAGCAATTCAAAGCACCTAGAGCACCCTCCTGCACACTAGGTGCGCTGTGTGATAACGTGCGTTTAATGCACTGTAGCTCTTTGCACAACACTATAGTGTGAATGGGCCCTAAAAAAGTCAGTAATTATAATTCAGCACCCCTCTGTTTATGTGAGTTCACAATAAGTGTTTCAGTTTACTCTTTGGTAGATAAATAAAACCTGCAATAAACCTAATACAGAACTTTGTGGCCCTCAACTTTGATCATAAGTAATTCCATCACCGAGACTGCTGCCATTACAAAGCAATAAGGAATAACTTATTTTTTTATAGAAACTATAAAACATCTTTATTTGACTGGCCAAGAAAGTGCATCACACACATTCTGAATTCTAAGGTCAATAAATGATAGCCTGTGTCATATAAATGTATTGACAGCTTTATTTTCCAGTTACATTTTCCATTGTTTTCTGTCCTGCAGAGTGTGACATTTAGGTGATTGATTACACAGACACACATGCCTCTATAAAGTGGGTGGGAAGGGTAATTTTAAGAGTATTTATAGAATCACACATGGTTGTAACAGATCAATTTATGGTCCAGTAAAACTACAATACAGGTTTCCTTTAAAAAAAAATCAATTTTAATAATATTACAAAATGTATGTCATAACTAATCAAAACAAAGTCTGAAAATGTAAAAATAAAAGAAGATATCTTATGTTAAAAGTATCTGAAATCTGTCCATGTAGGTTAGAAGATGAAAAAAAAGAAACTTTTTGGTTGTAAATTACATACCACTTTAAATCAACAATGTCAAACACTGACTGCAAACACTTCTAGCATTTTATAATGGATCAAAAAGAAAATTTAAGTCAGAGCATAAAAATCCACTAATACATTAATGGCTTCACATAAAAATCTATAAGCTTGTTACATGAACCGAATGCACTGGTTTAGTAATGACTGAAGGAAATCCCTGATGAGATGAAGAAACACAACATCGTAGGGTACAATATGCAGGGGTGAGTATTTAAATGTCGACCACATTAAACTGCTTTACTGGAAACTGTACAGTTTAAAATCAAGCTTGCTTATTTTAAAAGAGAAATATGCAACTTGCAGTAATTGTAGCAATCAGATATCAGTTTTTCCTGATATAAGTGTGGTAAACATAAAAGAGAGCTATAGTCCAACCTGTTTTTGCAATAGTTCTCTTTATGTAGAGAATGGAAATGTACTAATGTCCTCCTGTGACCCAAAACTCAGCATATAGCGGGTTATTGCCCGCTATATGCTGACAGCGCAGAGCTGCATTGCAGCCGGGATGGATCCCGACAATATTGCCAGTATCCACCCCACTGCCTGATTGACAGCTGGCTCTGACTCTCTAAAGGCAGAGCCAGCTGTGACTGCTCCCCTCTGGAACTTTGCGGCAATGCCGGTATGTGATCGGTCAGTTCTTGATCAATAGAGCCGACGTGTGACAGCTTCAGTGTCACACATTGGCTCTAATTATGGGGATGAGTGTATTTCCCTCTCCCCATAATTCTCCTTTAACTACCTGCCGGCCGGGAGCTCTCTAGATCTGAGCGGGCATCTTTAGACGTCCGCTCAGCCCCAGCAGCGCACGCGAGCGGGAAACACCATCAATTTAAAAACAGGTACCGATGCCTGTTAACATACAAGCAATCTGCCGGCTATAGAGCCAGCGGATCGCATGTATGAGCTGCCGGCCTGTGTCCCCCCCCCTCCCTCTGCGCCCCCCCTCCCACTGTCACGCTGGTGCCGGGCTCCGCTGTGCCCGGTGAGGAGCCCGGGACCAGCATAGTGCCTATGTCACATGGGATCAGAAAGAGATCGGTACATGAACTCCCTCCAATCCCCTCTCCGCTGCCAGAATGCGGAAGTGATTCTTGTGTCACTCTCCAGCTTCAGGCGCTGGAGAGAAGCTGATGAAGCAGATCTCTTCTTCATCAGCTTCTTCAGGGGGTCCTAGGTGACATTAGGGGTCTTGGAGACCACTGATGTCTCCATAAAGAGGACCTGTCACATCTTTTGCTATCACGTAGGGGAGTTTCTTAGCCCCCTATGTGATAGCAATAAAGTTAAGTGGGAAAAAAATAGAAAATGTTTTTTTCCCAAAATTTTTTTAAAGTTACCCATAAAAAAAATAAATTTTTTTTAAAGCCCCCACCCATACATACACACATGCAAACATGCGTCGGGTGCGCATACTGGCGAAAACGACGATTACACCGCACATGTTACATATCGCTGCGAACGTCGCAGTGAGAGCAATAATGATAGGGCCATCAATCACTGATAATACTAAACTGATGAGTGGTAAAAGCTTTTAAAGCATCGCCTATGGTCAATTTGGGGTATGGTAGTTTTTTGAGATTTGGCGGGTGCACACAATTTTTAAGCATGGCATGTTTGGTGTCTATTTACCCGACGTGACCCCGACTTTTATATTTTACAAAAAAATTGGGTAATAATAAATGTTTCCTAACGTAATGTAAAAAATAAAAATCCCAGTGGTGATTAAATACCACCAAAAGAAAGCTCTATCTGTCCCCCAAAAATGGTATAACATTCATTTCAGTATAGTGTTGCATGACGGAATAAACGTCAGTCAAAATACCGCAGCGCTGAATACTGAAAAATGGCCTGGCCAGGAAGGGGGTCTAAACACCTGGTCTTCAAGTGGTTAAATCTGATTGGTTGCAATGTCACAACATTCTATACATTACACAATTTTAAATAAATAGCATTAGAGCTTAAACCAAGTGAGGACACTCCAAATAACTATAGTACTATTTTGATATTGTTTTCATTTAAATAAAATCTCATTGTCAATGTTTGGCTTTTTTATACTTACCTTTTTCCAAAGTCTACAAGCCGGACACGTGATATCCTGGGTCAACTTCTAATCTTCTTTAGATGGTGAGCATGCCTTATTGCTGTAGAGAGCAGTGCTGTGGTGAAGGCCCCCCACCCAGTAGGCTCATGACAGCCTGCATTCACAGTGGGCAGAATTTATCAAAACTGGAGCAGAAGAATCTGGAGCAATTGGCTATGGCAGCCAATCAGCTTCTCTCTTCAGTTTGTTCAGTTAAGGTTTAAAAATGAAAGGTGGATGCTGAGTGGTTGCCATGGACAGCTGCTCAGATTTAGTCTGCTCCAGGTCTCATTTGAGACCTTGCAGAGCCCACCACAAACCCTGCATAGCCCACCTGAGACCTTGCAGAGCCCACCACAGACCCCGCACAACCGAACATAAGCCCCACATAGCCTATCTGAGACCTTGCAGAGCCCACCTGAGACCTTGTAGAGCCAACCACAGGCCCCCCACAGCCTACCATAAACCCCGCATCGCCTACCTGAGACCCCCACAGAGCCCACCAAAGGACCTGTGCAGCCCACCTGAGACCCTGCAGAGCCAACCACGGACCCTGCAGGTGGGCTGTGCAGGATCCATGGTGGGCTGTGTAGGGTCCCTTTCCCTGTGCACATGTGCTGCTCCTCTTATCTGAAGCTCCCAGCTTACCTCCGGGACATCCCGCTGTCAGATGGTAGGGTATGGGCAACCCCAAGCCACCCGCAGCTTCTTCCCACAGCACATCCGCCAGCTGGGCCGCATCCCACTTGGTCCTGCTTCCAGCCCCGCCTCCTCCTTGCCTCCGGTCCCGCCTCCTCCTCGCCTCCTCCACCCGGCAGCTCTCTTTGTCTGATTTGCTTGATTCTGCGTGGCCCAGCTCGCCACATTGATTTGGGGGCTGCATTTTTTTACCGCCCTCCTGAAAAGTGCCGCCCAAGGCAAATGCCTTGTTTGCCTTGCGGTGGATATACGCCCCTGTACGTTCCTCAGGTTGACATAGTGACAGAACATCTTATGTAATGGTGCCCTCATATAGACATGAAGACCTTTAGAGCTGTTACTTTGAATCTGTGGCCCTCTCTATTGCCAGTATGATGAATGGAGGTTCTTACAGTATATGTTGGGTTTTTGGAGCAGATACTTACATTGGAGAACCAAAATGCAACCATAAGTACTTATATGTGGGCTGCATTCTCATCAGCTTTGACCTATAGTATACTCATATCCTAAAGTACAAAGCATCAGAGTTAAAGGAAATCTGCTATAAGTAAATATGCAGGTTGCAATTCCTAACTATTTTTTTCTCGCATATTAGTTGTCTTTCTGTCATACAGGAGATGGAAAGTATTGCATAACTTCCAGAATTATGGAATTTCCACCTACTTTAGTTATAAATGCATTACTCTTGCATAGCACATAGCATGTTTTCTCATGATTAATGCTATTTTAATCTGTCTTAACTTGCAGTTCTCATTAGTGTATTACAATTAGTGTAATACAATTACATACAATAATGTAACTTTAGTTATGGCATAGATGAGGGTGTGTAAGTTATTTACATTTTTATGGGAGAGCTAAGCCTTGGCATACAGAGTCCACCTATTGTTTTAAAATGTACAGACAAAAGGGCAACAGCTGACACATGCTATGTGTGCTTGTATTATTTCAATAAATAGTACATCAATATTTGCAGGATCTCAATGTCTTTGTATAACATTTTGTAATTATGTTCATTAAATGGCCAGGCCTGTATAGGTTTGTTTTACTAACAAAATAACATGTCTCATAGTGCAACTGGGAAACTCTGTGGATAGGCAAAGACAACCATAAACACATAGGATATTATGTACTATATTGGAAGGACACACATAATACTGCGGGTGTGCGGGCCCCTCCCCCCCCCATACCTCTGTCCCGCCGCCTCCTCGCCGCCGGTCCTGAGATCCTCTGTGGGAACAGGAGATCAAAGGAGGTTCAGTACTCAATCTCCCTTTGATCTCTTCTCCTGTCCCCAAATGCATTACATCACGTCCTGCATTGTGCAGAACACCGGAGAGAAGCTGATGAACAGATCTCTGCTTCATCAGCTTCTATGGGGGTCCCTAGGTGACATTAGAGGTCTTGGAGATCCCTGATGTCTCCATAAAGAGGACCTGTTTCATGAATTGGCTATCGCATAGCGGATTTCTTAGTCCCCCATGTGATAGCAATAACGTTGTGTAAAAAAAAGTAAAAAAAAATGAAAGCATTAAAAAAAATAAAGAAGCATAAAAAAATATTCACAAATAAAAAAATAAACACCATTTTTTTTAAAGTTCCCCGCCCCTCCCACATACACACGCAAACATGTGTATGGTGTGCCTATGTGCTAAAACGATGATTGCGCCTATTACGCCGTACATGTTACATATTGCCGCGAACGTCGGGATGAGAGCAATAATTCTAGGGCCATCAATGACTGATAACACTAAACCAATGAGTGGAAAAAGCTTTTAAAGCATCGCTTATGGCCAATTTTGAGTGCGGTCGTTTTCTGGGATTTCGCGGGTGTGTGCACTTTTAAAGCTTGACATGTTTGGTGTCTGTTTAACCGACGTGACCCCGTCTTTTATATTATACCCAAAAATTGGGGTGATAATAAATGTTTCATAACATTTTATAGGGAAACAGTTTTTTTTTCAAAATGTAGGGTACTTTTTTGTTATAGTAAAAAATAAAAATCCCAGTGGTGATTAAATACCACCAAAAGAAAGCTCTATCTGTCCCCAAAAAATGATATAAACTTAATTTCAGTGCAGCGTTGCCTGACGGAAAAACGTCAAAGTACTGCAGCGCTAAACACTGAAAAATGGCCTGGCCAGGAAGGGGGTGAAACACTATGGTCCTTAAGTGGTTAATGAAACTCCAATATCAATCAGATACAAAAAAATAGCAATTAAGTAAGTCAAGGGTTAACTTTGCCAACACAAGGGATTTGGATCGACTGAGTCGAACTCCTTCTGCACTTTGGGTCGGCCGAACATGCAGAGCATGTTCGGCCGACCCGAAGCCATGCGAAGTGTTCGGCTCACTTCACTTGGGATCGGTTGTTCACTCGGCTGCCCTCGGCAGCTTAGTGAATAGACCCGTAGGTATACTTGCAGTAAGCAGACTTTTGTAATTCCACACAAGAGAAGGTGCTGGAGAGCATGTCAGCTCCAAAGAGTAGGAGTAAGGAAGATTGCAGCCTGTCAACCTGGAACTCAGGATGGAGAGCAGTGAGGATAAGTAGTCATTTTTTTTTTTTTTCAGGATGGAGAGTGGTGTCCCTCGGCAGCCGACATGAGGGACGTCACTTACTTCGAATTCCGCGGCTACATGCCGTGGAGCTGGCTACGGAGCAGATCCGAGTGATGTCGTGGGACCTGATTGAGACCTGTGCACCTGCTGCTTGTTCGGTGCGGCCGTCCAGCCCAGTCAGAGTGGCAAAGGGAGTGACTATTTTCTCGGAACTGGGCAATTTCCGCCCCCCCTTGAAAAAATAGTCTCATCCTCCGCTTCTCTGACTGCGCTGGCCGGCCACACCGCAACGCACAAACAGCGCTGTGCACAGGTCCCACGATGGCACTTAGATCAGCCCTGTAGCCGGTTCATGGCATTGTTAGTGGGGGGCACACGGGGAGGGGCAAGCAAAAGCGTCACTAATCCATCTATTTTCATACGATTCGAAAACATTTTTCCAGCCTGACCGATCCAGGAAATTTGTCCAGAACTACAGTAATTAAAATCTTTTGTGTCCCATCAACTCATCGATTATCGTTCGAAAGACCATTTGTGGACGATTTCTGTACGATAATCGATAGGTGTATGAGCATCTTTAGGAAGATGGTCTGTAGCCACAGCATTGTTATGAGTGTTGCTCTACTTCATAGGAAGCTGCTTCATATATGGGTCCTTTTGCTATTCCCAGTGTTGACCCACACTGAACTGAACCCAACACTCACTGACACACCAGTAGCACAAAGTGGGCTTTATTTTAAAAGGGAAGAAAGCCCTACAATAGAAGTTTAGATAAAAAATAACAACAAAAACATCTGGTACTTTACACAAGAGCAAGCACTACAAAATATGTAACAATACAATGTAACAAGTGGCTCTAAAAAAGAGCTCCTTGGGAGACAATCAACAACATGACCTTTCTACAGTTTTAAGGCCCTAACTAACCCACTGAAAGTACAGATATGAGTCTGCTGGTGGTGGGACCCTTAACTCTCACAGGAGTGCCTACTGTTATGGGGTGGGTGTAGCAGCCTCCCTAAATTTACCCTGCTGGCAGAAGTCCCATTCCCAAAAAGGCAACAAGGTGAAACTGTATAAGGGTGGCCAGAGGCCTCACACAACTGATGTTGGATAAATGTTCTCATGTCAGCAGTCAGTTCACACTTTCTCCCCAATAGACAGACAAGAGGCCATGCCATGCTATGAGGCTCCCCTCTCAAAATTGTGCTTTCCCCCCTTAGGAATTTTCAACAAAAGTCCTAGGCCAGCCCCCTGCACTTGGTATAGTACAGAAGTTTCTTATTTATCTCTCCCTCTTCTTCTCTCTGCAGCTCTGCAGACAGATAACATCAGTGTCACTCTGCAGCTCTCCTCCTTTCTGAGGTACCTGGAAAGCACAGTCGCATTGTTCTCTCTCTGCTTTCAGCACTCCCTTGGTTCTCTCCCTTCTCTGCTTCTATCCTGTGTCAGTGGGCTGGGCTAAAAATCCAGCCTAGGAAAGGTGGCCAATCAGGTTTCTCCTCCTGCCAACAAAATGTCCACCTCCTCTCCTATACTGTAGACTTTTTTTTCTTTCACCTGGAACTTCCTGTCTGTATGTTGCATCACTTCCTGTTTTTACCCTCCTTCCTTCCCCTGGTAAGCTGTTTTTCAAATGACAGGAAAGGAGGTTCTGCTGGCCAGGGCTACGCCAGTGAAGCCACTTTCTTGGCATGCTGCTAATATCTGTTGCTGTAAAACGTCAGTAAAACAACAAACAATTTCATCAGGCCAGAGATTCTGCAAAGCATGCTGTAGGGTTGTGCAAATAGACTTTACAGACACACAAGTGCATTAGTAAAGCCTGCAAGCCAATAGAAACAGAACTGTGGGCAACCCAAGTAGACTACAGCCAACTAAAAAGGACATTTACACAGATAGTGTTTCTACTAGAAACTGAATTCAACCACCAAATTAATTGATATTTGTTAGGAAGCTGTAAAATATGAAGGAAAGTTGATTTAAAGGAAAGTTTTATCTGACTGGTATTTCTACCAAAACATCTAAAAATAGTCTTCAGGAATTTCTGGTGAGCACAGATACCTGAATGTAATCAGATCATAACGGCATATGCAAGGGCCTTCTAGAGTTCAAGGGTATCTTTTGACTATTTTTGGTAGAAGAATGCAACCTATAGGCAACAATGTAGAAGTGGTATCTGATCCAAAGGTGGAGTGATAACATTGGATATGTTAGAATTGTACAGTACTACAAGGGAGCAGAGCACAGCTGTATTTGCTGGGAATCTTGCATTGGAGAAGAAAATAGTAAGACCTGTTGGCAAGCCATCCAGAAGTTTCTAAACTAACCATGAGATACTGCTGCTTGCAATAAAGGAACATCGGATCTCTATATGCACTTTAGTTAATAAGGGCTTAGAACCAAACTACTAAATCCGCAGAGCAGTGTAGATGTGAATGCTGCGTGATCAGCCTCCAGTTCTGGATGGGATTTTCTTTTTTTGTTCTGCATTCATTTACATTTTTCCTAAACAAAGCTATCTATAATAATAAATCCCTTGAATACATTAGATGCAAATGTTTTATTATGTGCCCTCTAGATTGGTATAATTAGTTATTCTGTTTTGTATTGTTTTATTTCTGTTATTGTAATACCATTTTAGTCTAAAGATATTTTAATATTTCTAAACTTTTTAAACTGGGGTAACATCTGTTCCCTGATGTTTTTTTGTAGAGGAATAAGCACTACAGGAGAATACTATTTTTTAGGGATAATTCATACCAGCCAATATAATTATATTCTGACCAGAGGCATCTGGTATGATGCCAAGTTGCCCACGTATCAGGCCACAATCATAATTTTCCTATAGGTAGCTTGAGAGATGTAATTTTTGTAAAGGATGCATGGTTCCCAATGATCACCCATGTAAGGGGCATTCTTGCCAGTGACCACCAATGTAAGAGGACACAACACTTGAGGGAACACTAAAATTTTCACTGTCTGTGTTTCCTCTCTGGCCATGATTATTATTATTCATTTGAATTTAATTATTACTACCAAAAACTATTCTGTCGTATAGATCAGGCATGCACGTCAAATACACTATTTCTTTCATTTCATACTATTTCACACTAATTTTCTTTCATTTATTCTCATATATAAACTTACTGTTCATGCTAATGCACCATGGACTGTAGATATTAGGGATGTCCCGATACTGATACTAGTATCAGTATTGGAGTAGATACAGGGCATTTTCATGAGTAAATGCACTCATGAAAATGCCCTGATACTATAGGCCAATACCGACCCTCTAAATCAGGGGTGGCAAACACAAGGCCCGCGGGCCGAATCCGGCCCGCCGGACCTTGTAATGTGGCCCGCACAGCGCAGGGGTGTGGAATTCGTATCGCCCGACGCCCGGGACATGTAGTTTCCGGGCGCCGGGCAAGTGGTTTTTGCACTGTTTTAGCCCTGCTACGGACAAGTAGCAGGGCTGGTTTTCTTTGAGTGCGGCGCTACGAGCGGGGGGGCGGGGGTGGGCGTGGAGTGCCGAGTTCTAGCAACAGTGCTATGCTAGAACTCCTGTGTTGGAGGTGACAGGGTCAATAAAGAGTACCTGTCACCTCCAAATGCTATTACACAGGGGATTATTATTCCCTGTGTGATAGCAATACAGTAAAAAGTTTTTTTTTTAATACTTAAAAAGAAAAAGTAAAAAATATTAATTAAAAATGCAACTAAATAAAAATGTAAAAAATAAAAAGGCGATTAAGTAAAAATAATAAAACAAATGAACGTTTTTTACAAAGTAAATAAAAACAGAAAAATATAAAACCAGCCCCACACGAATAAACGCGCAGTTTATAAAACCAGTAGCAACTGAATGCAGAGGCAACTATTTATGATAATAAAGAGTAGATGCACAGTCCTATACAACCGGCCCTTTGAGGGTAACCATACTGCTGATGCGGCCCCCGATGAATTTGAGTTTGCCACCCCTGCTCTAAATATTTAAACAAAAGCGGCTGCCTGGGTCCCGCACTAGCTGAAGACCTCAGACAGCCTGCTGGGGACATCGTAGCGGCTGTCTTTGACAGTGCCAGTCTGGCCCCACATCTCCACCTCCTCCTTCCCGGCACCCGCAGAAACCGGCACAGCAGTGGATAGCCTCACACCTGCCCATACAGCCCTAGTGAGACCCAAACACAGACCTGGTGAGACCTAAACACAGTCCTGGGGAGACATTTATATTGCAATATATTTAATGGCACCCCAGTCGTGGCAGGCAGATTTCACGTTTTCCTGCTGCAATACCGCCCGGGCAATCACACACGATCACGGTTTTTTCAGCGATTGCCACGCAGATGTAACCCCATACATGCGGATGCAACCGCTGTATGCCACCGCACACGATCGCACGTCCCGGGAATCCCCAAGTCTGCACCAACCCTAAAGGGTATATTCACTTTCCCAAGTAATTTGGGAAAATGGAATTACCCGCACAAATCTCCCTCCTACTATACTTACCTTTCGGCAAACGGTCCTTCCCGTCCACCAGTACGGGTGTACTATCTGTACCTGTTCCATGTATTCTGAATTTCGCTCGCAAATTGCTAGCACTAGTTGGTCAACGCAGTCACCTGACGGCACTGACCAATGCGAAGTGCTTCTTAGCACTACTAAATACGGTTTTGGTTAAAAAATTTTTTTTTTGTATTGGGACAAGTAGATTCGGCCCCCGCTTTAGTCCTTGGACAAGGAGTTTTTTCTAAAATTTCCACACCCCTGCGCAAAGTGTATGAAAGGCGTGCGACCGTTTCTACTGTACGATCGCACGTCTTCTGTCCAACAAGCAGGCTGCAAAACCCGCCGAGAATCGTACGATTCTCAGCGGGTTTGTGGCGTGCTTGTTCGACAACTGCCGAACGGGCCGGTGTGCGCACGCGCACACTACCCGTTCAGCATTGCTGTCAACGGAAGCGGGGCGGGCTTTCGATGATCGCAAGTACAATCTGCCTGTCCAAGATGGGCAGATCGTACTTTTTTAAATTACTTTACAACCCTCGCAAGACAAAAGTCTTGCGAGAGTTGTACAGTGTATGGCCACCTTTATCCTTACTTCTCTACTTAATAATTCATCAATCCAAAACAAAGGTGCATGTCCAGACTATACTGGCTGCATACCTATTTGGTGGTAGTGAGACACAAAGTAGTGAAACAAAGCTAAGGTTGACAAGCTAAGATTTGCATCTTTAAAAATAACTTGGCAAGTGCAACTCTTTGGTTTATTCTGACAGATGCCCTTTAAGTCTGTATGCAGATAGTGAGGACATTAAACAGACATTAGAACAACCCGTAGCCAGACAGAATACACTGACATTGTAGAATGTATCTTTGTGTGTTTGTTTGCAATGTACCACACCATTATTCCTTTATCCCTATTCAAAATGAATGAAAATATCTTCAAGAGCAGGAATAAATCATAAATGTGAAAGCATCAGCAGCATATTTACAAATAATTTACATGCTTTATTCATATATATATATAATTCATTTATAAAGTCCAACTCAATGATGTTAATTATAATGTTCAATTTACAAACAGTCTATGACTGCACTAAAGAAAAGTACTACTAATGCCTGCATTATGTCTAGCTTTTTTGTTGAATCTGGTTAGACAGTGGTCAAAGGACGTTATACAACACATGCATTGCATCCAAAATGATATTCATAATGTATGGCCCCTCACTGTGGTATGTGCTTCAAATCCCTTTGCTGTTTCAATTATTTCTGGTTGCTTTAAAAGGAAAAAAAAAGAAACAACATATTTAACTCGCTATATGGTATGGGTAATGTACGTGGAGAGGCTTCTACATTTGGCTACTACCCCAGGACTGTAGTAAAATGTATAGGGGGTTACCAGCGGCCTTCCCCCCTATTGTAATGATGTCATGAAATTCCCTGTAGGCACCTTATACCTTTAATGGCATGTCTGGAAATTTGTGGAAGAGGTGCTAGATAATGAAATCATTCTCTTCTTTGAGGTGTTAAATGTTCTTGGAAGAGCTGCTCCTGCACAAAACAAGTGACTCCTGATCCGAATAGGTGGTCTCAAGTAGAACCAAATATAGAACAAAATAAAAAAAGAGGGTTGGCAATGCTAATAGTAGATTACAAAATTGCATTTTATTTATAAAAATGAACAGAATAAAACCTCCAATGAGTTTCAGAATACACCCCTTCATCAGGGAGTTAGTAGTTGTAGTGAATGATTGAAATTTTAGCAGAAGGAACGTAAATCCATCCCAATGTACATTATGTAATAAGTACAGCAAAGTTTACCTGGAAGTGGTTTTCATTTAACTTTTTACATGTTTCATTTGTATTATTATATTTTCAAGTTGATATTTAATATGCAGACTTGTAGCTGCTCCTTGTAGTGGCTATCTACGTGTCAGACACTTAGAACCCTTGCTGAACTACCCATAAGATACATTAATCACAGAAATAACCACCTACAGATTTCTTAAAAAAAGATAAGGATTAAGAGAGGCAAGAAAAGTTAAAAAGCAACCATCTGAGAGAAAGCTGTTGTGGCACCCAGGGGTACCTTATGGCTTCCTCAGAGGTGCCACGCAAATTTTCACACAGGTTCATGCCATGCCATGTTCCGAAATATGGTATTACAGGATATAGAGACATTACACCCTGAACCTAGACAGACACCGTTTCATATCACTAGAGGGATCAAGTCACTAGAGCAAAGGAAGGACATAGTAATTAGGCCAGCAGATAAAGGGGGCACCATAGTGGTACTTGATAAATGTGATTATTACACAGAGATGCACCGTCTTTTGTCTGATGGAGATACCTATGAGATGCTTAGAAAGAACCCCACTACATTATATCATAAAGTGCTGACCTCCCTTTTTATATTTGTGGCCCTGACATTCCCACTGTCAGTTGTCACCACCCGACCTGGCTTCGTAACATACCCAGAGGTCAGATCATGCGGGTTAGGAGGAATTGTCATAGATACAATGATTTTAGAAGACAAGTAGATATATTAAAAAGATATTTGTGCACAAAGGCTACCAGGAGAGCTTTGTGAAAAAAGAGATAAATAAGGTAGCAGATATAGATAGGCATACTTTATTTGCTGATAAGACTGATATTGTCAGGAAAGAACCGACTATCACTTTGTTTTTGGATTTTAATGCACAGTATAAAGATATTGAGAGGATTATAGCCAGGCATTGGAAGATCTTGTTATTAGATGTCCGCTTCAGCTGCGGCATCTCAGTAAACCGTGAGCAGCAGCTCGCGGTATACTGTGGCGTCTCAGTATACCGCGAGCTGTATCTCGCAGTATACTGAGCTTAGGGTGACGGGAGGACGCTAGTTTGTGTCCTCCCGTTACCCTGAGGAGAACTATGGGGAAAAGCCTTAACCCCATAGTTCTCCTTTAAGAAAAGCATTAAGGATATTATAGCAAGAGGTGTTGTGGATAATCCTAAGAACAGAAATCCGGTAACCTTCCTTGATGCGGTGTGTTTTTTATTCATGCAGGCGTTGCCATGCATGTAAAAATGTTCCCAATAATATGAAACACATATTAGTAGCTGAATGCTACTAACATTCAAGTAGATATTAAAGATTTCATATCTTGTGACACAGAGGGTGTGATCTATGGTTTACAATGTCCGTGTGGGTTGCAATATATTGGTCGCACCACTAGAAAATTAGGCACCAGAACATGTTTATAACATCAAACGAGGTTATAAAGATAATTCTGTCTCTAAACACTTTCTGCAGGTACATTAAAAAAAACAGGTTTTTACAGTTCTGGGGAATAGAAAATGTGTCTAGACACTGGAGAGGGGGAATTGGAAACATCAGTTAGCGAAAAAAGAAACCCAATGGATTTTTAAAGCAGGTTCTTTGAAGCCCTATGAATGCAGAATTCAACCTAAATTGTTTTATATCTACAGTAATGCCTGAAATTTTTAGGAGCAGGAGTGGTTTTATACATTTTGTTATTTTTACATACTAGGTTTTTTGCGTTCATTTTATATATGCTATTTTTTACATGTCATTCCCATTTTTGAGATTTATATATATTTTTGGTTTGCTGCCCCCTGCAGGCCTATTAGTTGGCCTATTTGTATAGTATTATACGGGATATATTTAATCATTTGTATGATCATTTTATATAGATTTAGTGCTTAGGCTCCTCCTTTATGCTCTATGTTGCTGGTTTTATAACTTTTATGTAGTTTATATGTAATTTGATCTATTTCCCTTTCTTCTGTGCTCTGGCCTGTGTTGTCTCTGCTGATGGTGCTATTTCCATATATATAGGAAGTGCACCT
>NW_017307597.1:69591-69823 GCF_000935625.1 Nanorana parkeri | reverse complement strand
CAGAGGGACAGACCAGTGAACACACTGTAGCAGGGGGTGGGGGCTTTCAGGGAACTCCATTTCCCAGCAGGCACCGCGGTGAGAGAGCTGGAGGGATCCCATTTGTGTACTAGCTCAAGGCAGCGTGGGCAGTGCAGAGACATCCTGCAGGAGTTGGCAGCCTGGAAGCAACAGCGATCGGGAGTACAATCTGAAAGACTGAAAAAGAGCTGCAGCAGGTCCAGGTAGGTAC
>NW_017307597.1:68725-69568 GCF_000935625.1 Nanorana parkeri | reverse complement strand
CGGAACTTTTCCCTATGCTCAGAGCTCCATCAGAGAGGAGTCTTGCACTGCTCGCCTCTACATTGGTTGTGAAATGAGAAGCGTGCCTGTGCTTGCATTCCAAAGACTGAAAGGCTTAAAGAGGAATTCCAGGTTCAGGGAGGCGAGTATATTTACATATATCACACTGACCTAGCCCACCAGTCCAGAGATCTTCATGCAGAGAATGTAGGAGATAACATGCTTCCCCTCCCTGAGGGCTGCTCTGCATACAGACAAAATTAGTGTTTTTGCTAAGAAAGTGGATGCCTCTAGAAATGTGCACTTGAAAAACAAACCATGCCAGTTCCCTAAAGCCCCGTTCACACTCCGCGATATGAATTTTGCGCGATATCGCAAGATTTGCCGCGCGATATCGGGCAAATGCTTGCATTGAGCAAACTTGAATCGCGGATAAATCCGCTCCAAAAAGGGTCCTGCTGTAGCGACACACGACCTGCGACAGCAGGACCCTTTGCCCCATTCAGAAGCATTGGGGAGCGATATCGCGCGGTAAATTGCCGCGATATCGCGGGAATTACCGCGCGATAAATCGCTGAGTGTGAACGGGGCCTTACTGTATGCGTGAAGATGTCTGGATTAGGACAGCAGAAAATTTAACATTTAATTAAGTAATAATGCTTAATAATTAATAAATATTTAATGAAATATTTAATAATGAAATAATCAATATTTAAATATTTAATCATTCATCATTAAATAACTAATAATATGTATTAAATAATAATTTATATAATATTAAATAATTAATTTAATAGTTAAATAGTCCAGAGTCCTGCATCTGTTGCTATTACATTGCAAGAT
>NW_017307597.1:58867-68464 GCF_000935625.1 Nanorana parkeri | reverse complement strand
ATGCTCAGAGCTGCATCAGAGAGGAGTCTTGCACTGCTCCAATCTACATTGTTTGTGATATGAGAAGCGTGCCTGTGCTTGCATTCCAAAGACTGAAAGGCTTAAAGAGGAATTCCAGGTTCAGGGAGGCGAGTATATTTACATATATCACACTGACCTAGCCCACCAGTCCAGAGATCTTCATGCAGAGAATGTAGGAGATAACATGCTTCCACTCCCTGAGGGCTGCTCTGCATACAGACAAAATTAGTGTTTTTGCTAAGAAAGTGGATGCCTCTAGAAATGTGCACTTGAAAAACAAACCATGCCAGTTCCCTAAAGCCCCGTTCACACTCCGCGATATGAATTTTGCGCGATATCGCAAGATTTGCCGCGCGATATCGGGCAAATGCTTGCATTGAGCAAACTTGAATCGCGGATAAATCCGCTCCAAAAAGGGTCCTGCTGTAGCGACACACGACCTGCGACAGCAGGACCCTTTGCCCCATTCAGAAGCATTGGGGAGCGATATCGCGCGGTAAATTGCCGCGATATCGCGGGAATTACCGCGCGATAAATCGCTGAGTGTGAACGGGGCCTTACTGTATGCGTGAAGATGTCTGGATTAGGACAGCAGAAAATTTAACATTTAATTAAATAATAATGCTTAATAATTAATAAATATTTAATGAAATATTTAATAATGAAATAATCAATATTTAAATATTTAATCATTCATCATTAAATAACTAATAATATGTATTAAATAATAATTTATATAATATTAAATAATTCATTTAATAGTTAAATAGTCCAGAGTCCTGCATCTGTTGCTATTACATTGCAAGATTTATATATTTTTATATACTGTATGTGTGTGTGTGTGTGTGTGTGTGTGAAAATCCAGAGGTTCTAATTAATATTAAAGACGGCCTGCAAATAGTGGGCAAACACAATTAAGTAGGCAAATTATGCGGCTGCTTGAGGTCGATTGGGGTGGAGGGGGGCACAAAATTTTGTTCTGAACCCCACCCAGGAAAAAATTTTATCTACGGCCCTGTTTACGGTAGCATGCTTTTCTGTTAAATAGACTTCAAGACATCAGTAGCTCCAGACCCCTGATGAAATCACGTGTTTTGACATAACGTACGTAGGGCAGAGCTTCTGATGTCACTGCACTGAGCTGAGCCGGACGAACAGGTTTTTTTATCGCTTTGCTGCCATTTGCCCCGCTGGTCTGATTAGGGTTGCCACCTTTTCTTTCAGCGAAACCTGAACACTCTAGCGATGCACGTACATTTTTGGGGGAGGAGTCGCGGCTTATTCATATGTAAATAGCATCACCCTTTCAGTGGGGGGCTTGCAGCCCCTATCTTAATTTTGGTTGCTCCTGTCTGCCTGACATCTTGTGTCCAGATCTCAGCTGCCATGAAACCCGAACACAGCATTCAAAACCCATACTGTCCAGGTGAATCCCGGACAGGTGGCAAACCTAGGTCTGATCCAGCAATAGCCAATGCCTGTACTGTTTACACCATTGTGAGTACGCATTTTTATTTAATAAATTGCATTTTATTGGACGTTACACACCATGTCCTTGTCCTTTTTCTCTTTCCACCTGGATTTATACTGGTACCTGTGATCTGAGGAGACCTTATCGCCTTTTCTGTGCATGGGCTTCCCTCCCCCATTAAGAAGGGAAAAAGCGCATTTGACCTAGCTCTGTGGGTCTACCTCCCCAGGTGAGCACTCACTTGATGTCATCACTCACTTGGTGGAGGTGAAGGTCTGCCTGCATTGTGTGATTATCCTTACCTGAGAGTTATATGCAGATTGGCTGCGAATCATCTGAGGAATTTTTTCACAATCACCATTGTTTGCTTTTGTTTTTTCCTTGGGACTTTTTTTTGTCTCTATTGCTTTTTTTGTCTTTGTGGAGATATTTTCTATGCTCATTTGTTTGAAGGCTCATATATGTGACTCATTTATATATGTTTCAATTTATTAGATATGTATGATTATTAGCTCGGCACAATATTGTTTTTCACAAAAAATCCTGACTGGTGCTCTAATCCCTCCCTACTCCATCCAAAAGTAAAAAAGAGAGTTTAGGCTTCTCATTGCTCGCTGCTGTAATTGGGCAGCAGCACTCAGTCTCCCTAACTCCACTCACATTACTTGGATGGAGATAAGTGGCATAATCTAATGCAATACATTAGAGTCCTATTAGAGGCTTCATATGAAGGGGGTATAAAGGGGATAGAGTCATGTTAGGGAAGGGAGAGAGATTGACAGGTTTCAGTGTAAGGTGGGTTGGGAAGGGAGGGGCATGTTTTTCTTTTAATAAATTACTTTTTGTAAGGTGTTTGTGTTATTTACTATTTTGCCAATGAGTACTACTTAGTCTTTACTTATTCACGTAGGGGGGCAGATATCTTGCGGCCCCCTTATTCTAAAGGGGCTTTCACATTCCAATAAGTCCCCCCATGTAGACCCTACCATTTACCAGGCCAGGTATATATACATTGGAACTTTGCATTTCTCCCTGTCGAACAAGGTAACCTCCCAATGTTAGACACATGTAGCCTGGTATGGTTCAGGCTGCATGCTTGGATAAGACTCTGGTATAGATTTAGAGAGGGACATCCCGCTGTTTTTCTTTTCTCGAATGAACAGTACACTTTTTTTTAAAGTTCCTTCAAGTATATTTCTGAATAACAGACAAAGTAAGGAATAGAACATAATGTTAAGCAAAAGCAATTTGAATTGCAATTGGAGATCAATACAGTGTTGTCATAGTGTTGGCTATATACTCACATTTAAACCAAAGCTGGTTTGCTGGTTGACAGCCCGTTGGCAAAAACATTTATAATTAAATTTGGGGACACAATTGAAAAAACTGTGTGAAAGTCATTACCTTTTACATTATAATCGAAACCTTGCTCATAAACAAGATATGGGTTGCTCTTGCAGTCATGAGCTTGTTGTACCCATCCGATTGCCATGAAGTTAGCTTAAAGCCTTTGGCAGGTGAAGTATTAAACCACAAATGTTTAATAAAACAAAATATCATATACTGGAGCTTCTGCAAAACTTCCACTTACATTCCTATCAATAAAAAAAACTGCTCTTACCAAACAACAGCCATTTCAGATAGTAATGATGCAAAATAGCACTGGACTGTGAAAAGTTTCATATAATAGAAGCAACACATTCAAGTAAGTCTTCTAAAGCACTTAGTGAAAGAACATATTCAAGAACAGGTGGAAACAAAAGGCAGATCTCTAAATGGAATATATAATATGTATAATACAAATCCCACATAGAACAAATGAGTACATATTCAGTAATACAGACACAGATGAGAGGCTCTGGAGACCTGGGATGCCACCCAGTAAATGCTGCTGTAAAAAATAAACACAATTAATTTCAAGAGTAATGCAGTGCAAAGTGCAATAACCCATAATGACCAATCACAAATTACTTCTTAAAACTGAACTCACCAATTAATGCGGCTCTTTATTCATTAAAACAACATTAAGGGGGTTATGCGGCTGATCCTTTGGCTCGCTTCGGTTGTAGAAGCCCTTCGTTTCAGCCAAACTATTCGCTATAGCCCGTACAGCAGCCAAGCGGCTCAGCCGAGCCAAAGGCATATGCTTTGGCTCGACTGAGCTGAAGTGACAGCCGAAGCAGGGCGAACAGCCTGCCGAAGGCCGTCCTTTCGCCCCGCAAATGACAGATGGATGGAGCCACCCGTGATCTCACGGCTGGCTCTGCCCGGTCATAATGTCAGATCAGCGCCCCCAAATTACCTGAGGGCACTGAACTGTCACTAAACAATAACAACTGGGCGGAGCCGGCCGTGACGTCATGGCCGGCTCCGCCCAGTTGTTATTCGTTGACCGGCCTTGTCCTTTTTTTCCTCCTAAGAGCAGGATCAGAGCAGAGTGCTTACCTGGCGAGGATCAATTCCTTGCTGTTTGCTTTCTTCTTCTACCTCTTCTAATTAGCAAAGTCCCTGTAAGCACTTTCCTAAATGGTATATTTCATGGTATCCCCTTTGACGGGGCTGGCTGAGATGTGTAAATACACTGGTATTTTGGCTACTACGGGTTGAGGAGGCATCGGTTTTTTATGGTCTGGGCGGTCGCGTGGAGCCTGTGTTCGGGTCTTCCCCCACTGCCCGACGCATTATTGTGTTGCCTGCTTGTCTTGGGCTCCCGGCGGTGTTGGAATGCACGCTGTGTGTTCCACTGATGTCACTTCCGGATTGCGAGTCTCCGATGGTGGCAGGTGGACAGCAAGCTATGCGTTTCACCAAGGCCACTTCCGCCTCCCGAGAAACGCCGGCTTCTGAGGACTCAGACAGCAGAGGGTGAAACACAAGCTATGCGTTCCAGCATCACTACTTCGCCAATGAATGCAAAATGGGAATGAGAATCTTCCTTGGGGCGGAGTATATCTCAGGGGGGCTATTTAAGTCACCCAGCCCTTGATAGACTGCTGTCTGTACAAGTCAGGTGTGGTTGGCAGTCAGCCAAGCTGTAGCAGTCCTGGAGTCAGATAAGATAGGTCCTTACATGCTTGTTAGCCATTTTTTTGTTCTGTGGTGCTAGCATTTCATCCTGTATTACAGTATGTCTCTAGACAAATCTTCACCCGTTAAAGATCACCAGTCGCAGGGAAGGTAGACACCAGTTCCTCATTGTGGACTTGTTGTCTAAAGGTCAGAATTTTGTTTCTTATACTCTCCTTGTTTTCAGTTCATCCAGGTCCAGCCCTCGCCATGTTCGGGAGAGAAGGGGGTCCTCTGCGTCCAGTTTAAGGAGATCTCCATCTCCAGAGAGGGAACACTCTCATCGTTATGACAGAAGATTTCGCAACCGGTCTTTGTCTGCAAATCAGATTCCCTCGGAGCAATCTGGGCCCTCTCACCATCCACAGCCCCTCCCCAGGGGATGTTGGGCATATGCTTATGTGGCCTTACCTGGGAAAACGGCATGTGAATCATGTTTTTCAGAGGCCACCAAGGACAAGGAGGCTGATAATATGCAGGTTATATCCTTAATGATTATAGTCTTTCAGGACATACTGAAGGAATTTTCTTCTGCACGGGGTCAGTCTGAAAGCAAGCCTATTGTGTATCCAGATCAGGAAGCTAGACCCGGCCCTTCTAGGGCTGGTGCCTCCAGCAGGGGTCGGGAGTCCTTTGGACCCCGTTCTGATTCTCCCTCAGATGACGCTGACGATCATTTTGATGGCTTCGACTTCGCCTTAGTGCAGCCTTTTATTAAAGCCATAAGACAGGCCCTTCTGTGGGAAGAAGCAACAGAGCAGCCAGAGAAAAAGAGGATGTATTTCAAACAGATCAAGAAGGAAATGTTGTCCTTTCCTGTTATGGATGAAATTAAGGATGTTATCCAGGATGAATGGAGTCAAGTGGAGAGGAAGATTCCTTTAGAAATAGATTCTCTAAACTTTATCCTTTTAAACACTTGGATGAGTCGCCTGTAGTTGATGAGGCCTTAATGAGGCTGGGGAGGCATGTCACGTTACCTCTCAACAATTCTGTTACCTTTAAGGATGTCTTGGATAGAAGGGCAGATTTGGACCTTAAAAAGATCTATCTCTTGGCCGTTGGGGCCTGCAAGCCCGCGGTTGATATGGCAGCGACTTCCAAGGCCCTGGAGGTTTGGGTGGATAGTACTGAAGGAGCAGTTTCAGAGGATCTTAGTAAATCTGAGATCTTGGACCTTTTATAGAATATCAGATCATCTTCCATATTCTTTGCTGAAGCTTCAGTTGGTGTGATGAAATCCTTGGCCAGGATCATGTTGGCTGCGGTGACAGGCAGAAGGGCTCTATGGCTCAGGCCGTGTGTGTCGGACCCCACATCCAAGCAAGGATGGTGTAAAATTCCATTTGAGGATCAGTTGATATTCAGCAACAAACTAGACACCGCAATAGCCAAGGCCACTGGGGGGTAAGTCAGGATTCATACCTCAGGAAAGGAGACTTATGAAGCAGAAAAATGAGCTACTCTGGAAGGAAGTGCTGAACATTGGCAAGGAAGCCCAGGCTTACAGACCGGTAAAAGAGTTTAGGAGGCCATGGAGACTGTCTTCTGCCTTCTTGAGATCCAAGAAAGGCCCTCCAGCGACTGGTCAAGTATTTCAAAAACCCTTTTGAAAGTTTGCCCCTCCAGAGTTGCCCAGTTGGCGCCAGACTGGCCAGATTCGAGCAGGTCTGGACGGACAGTATCTCAGATCATTGGGTAAGGGAAACTATCTTCAGTGGGAGTTCCACAGATGCCCTTGCTCTATTTTTCACCCAACAAATATTCCTCAGGACTTTTCCAAACGCACAATCCTGTTTCTCCTACGTGGACAATCTGTTCTCTCAGCGAGTGGTAGCCGCTGTGCCAAGACAGGACCGCTTCAAAGGCGTTTACTCTCCACTTTTTCTGGTGCAGAAGAGGACAGGGAATTGGCGACCGGTGATCAACCTTACATACCTGAACAGGAATATCAAGAAGCTCCACTTGGAGTCTTTGCAGACTATCCTGAAAGTGATCCACCCCAGAGATTGGATGTTTTCAATAGATTTAAGAAACGCCTATTTCCAAGTCTACATTTGAAATTCGTTTCAGAAGTTCCTCCATTTTTGTCTGGGCAACCTCCATTTCCAGCTCTTTTGTCTGCTGTTTGGGCTCACAACGTCTCCGATAGTTTTCTCCAAGGTCCTTCTGGCCCTGGTTGCCTTGCTGTGAGAAAAAGGAGTATGTCTCTTCCATTACTTGGACGACATCCTCTTGTTACATCACAATCAAGACCTATTGCTGGAGCATCTGTCATTAGTAGTTTCAATGATGGAGCAGTTTGGGTGGATGATAAATTGGGAGAAGAGTCATCTTACTCCGGCTCAGGACCTTGTATACCTGGGGGCCAGACTGGATACGGTGCGGTGCACGGTCTCTCTTCCCCCCGGAGAAGCTTATTTTCGTAAAACAGCGTCTGTCGGGCACCCCATCGCACGATCTCTTGCCAGCGCCTCATTGCCTTCAGATTGTCGGCACCATGGTGTCAATGATTCCTATGGTCAAGTGGGCACAGTGGTGAACTCGTTACTTTCAGACCGGGTTCTTGAGGTAGGGAAAATTGGAGAGTCTCCACCAACTCATTCGGGTCACTCACCAAGGGTGGAGCAGCCTGGGGTGTTGGCTTATGGACCGCAACCTACTGTGCTGTCCGTCTCTCCGCTCTACCTCGTGGACGATCATCTTCTCAGATGCCAGCGAATGGGGTTGGGGTGCCACCTCTCTGAAAAAGATTGCTCAGGGTCACTGGGCCTTTTCTGCAGTAGGGATTGTCTCCAATGTCCTAGAGTTGAGGGCGTTGTTCCAGGTGCTGTTGGCCTTCAAGCAATTCATTCAGGGGAAATAAGTTCTGAATAAGCTCTTCCTCAACACCTGGTAAACTTTATTTGTGTGCATCTTCCTGCACAAAGTTACTGATGCTGTGCTCTGCCTCTCCCTTTAGGCCTCTCAGGCATGATTATAACAGGGAAAATACTAATTTTATTAGTGGTTATGACCAGGGGCTGACTGGCAACATTTAGCCCTGGGGGCAAGTACAACCCAGAGGCCCATGGTGCAGCAACTTGGCCCCACTCCCGCTCTCCCTCTTCCGCGCCTTTTCCCCACCTTTTCCCCGCCCCTGTCTGCCACTTTTGCCATCCATGTAACAGTAGTGTGAATGTACCTATCAGTTTAGGAAATTTAAAGCACACTGGTAGTAGAGGGATGCCCCGTCAGGGCTGTGCACGTGCATGACTGCTGCAACCCTGGTAGTTCTGCCACTAACTCAGAAATAAATTGTATAGCATTGCAGAATGGCATTGGCTATAGATAACTACAATTCCAAGCAATACATTACGCAACAATAGAGAATACCATCAGCTATAGAGGACTATAAATCCCAGCAATAATGACTACCAACAACTATAGAGAACTAAAATTCCCAGCAATACCATTATACAGCAATGTAGAACAGCATCAGCTATAGGGGACTACAGATCCCAGCAATAGTACATTATAGCTGGTGGTATTCTGCATTGCGCTGTATAATGTATTGCTAGGTTTTGTAGTCCTCTATAGCTGGTGGAATTGCGCTGTATAATGTATTATTGCTGGGATTTATAGTCCTCTATAGCTGATGGTACATTGTGCTGTATATTATACATAGGAATACAAATCCCACTATCCCAGCAATACATTATACATACATCTATAGCTGATGGTATATTGCTCTGTATAATATACAGTACAGCGCTTTGTACCATCAGCTATAGAGGAATACAAATCCCACTATCCCAGCAATACATTATAGAGCACCATGTGTGGGAAAGTGCGGGCTTATCTGAGCAGTCTTCCAGCAACTAGCTTCTGAGATCTGGCCTGTCTGTCGGCGGCTGTCATCCCCTCACACCTGCTCCTCCTTACTTCTTCTTCTCCCCACGTCCCTGTGCCGATCGTGGATGTGGGCGGTGCGCGTGAGGTAGCGTGGATGCCGGCGGGTCTGGCAGTGGCAAGCATGAGGCGGTGAGGAGGTGCAGCGTGTGGAGCGTGGACGCGGGCGGGTCTGGCAGTGGCAAGCATGAGCCGGGGAGGAGGTGCGGCGTGTGGAGCGTGGATGTGGGCGGGCGGGTCTGGCAGCGGCAAGCATGAGGCAGGGAGGAGGTGCGGCATGTGGCGTGTATGAAGCCGTGAACAGGGCCAACTAATCGAAAGCTGATTAAATCGATGATTGAAAATGTTGACAACTTTTTCAATCATGGATTATAATCAACTTAGTCGATTAGTTGTTGCAGCCCTACATTCATCCCCGATTTCTGGGGACAGTCCCCGGATTGAGGAGACCGTCGCCCGGATTGAGGAGACCGTCCCCTAACAAATTATGTCCCCGGGAACATAAAATAAACCAATTTTTTTTAATACTCCCTGATCCCTGGATCCACCGACAAGTGCAGCCTCCCGTCTCCCACGCTGTTAGAAGCTGCATACAGAGCGTGCTGGTTACTACTTAAACCGGTGCGCTGTGTGCAGCTTCTGAGAAGGTACTATTAGCAAAGCGATGAAGCCGGCTGCGCATTTTGCATCGCTCCCGCTACTCTAATAGCGTATCTTCTCAGAAGCTGCACACAGCGCCCCGGTTTAAAGGAAAACTATGGGGTTCTATCTTTTTTTTATTAATGCATTCCTTAGGCTAAATAAGTAAATAATGTAATTTACTGTAATTAGCCAAAATGCACAGGAAGGCTGTAAAACCTTATTTTAGGTGGTGGGCAGGGCTAAGCGCCGCAATGAGAAGACCTGTGTGCAGCTTCTAACAGCGTGGAAGACTGGGGGCCGCACTTTTGGTGGATGCAGGATTCAGGTGAATATAAAAAATAAAAAATTAAAAAGAAAGTTTATTTTATGTTCCCGGGGATAAAATGTCCCCGGATTTTGTTTAAAAAATGGTGTCACCTTACCATCTGATGCGGCTCTGCGATCGGCGGCCGCTCGGTCCTCAAGGGGGTCCTCGGAAGGCCCCAGCGGGCTGCCTTCTACAGCAA
>NW_017307597.1:39157-58602 GCF_000935625.1 Nanorana parkeri | reverse complement strand
TCTGCCTGATCCAGCCAGCCCCTACACCGAGGCGATCCGGGCTGGCTGGACCAGGTACATGCGGCCCTCTAATCAGACATGTTAGAGGGCCGCCCACTGGGGCCCCCCGAGCACCCCCTAGAGGAGCAGCGGCCGTGCCGATCACAGAGCCGCATCGGATGGTCAAGGGGCCATTCGTGACGGCATTGGAGAGGCCCGGGGGGCAATTGCCACCCTGCCCCACTGCCCAGTCCGCCCCTGGTTATGGCAGTCGGGGGATGGAGAAAGTGGTGCTTTGGAGCACTGCACAGTCAGGTGATTTGCAGTAAGCTGTACTGCAAATGTATGTGATGATGTGCTGCTAACAAAGGGGAGCTTTGACTGTGTTAACAAGTTTACATTCCTGACTCAAAATCAAAATGATATAGCAATAAAATACAACTCTTTCCAAAAAAACAAAAACACAAAACCTCAAACAGCAACCCTATAACATTAGAACCCCAAACCTCTTTTTTAACAGAAATGTAAAAGAAATGTCAAAGAAAACAAAATACCTCCCTCCCCACAAAACCCCCAGTTATATAAAGGAATGTTTGGTCTTTTTACCGTGAATACAATAGGTGATACACACTCAACAGCATAATGCATTTTAGTGGAGGCATTACACTCTCTCTAGCCCACCACACTGCAACTTAATGTACCATAGCAGTGACAATATACATCAGTGTATATTGCACTATATAGCTTTGTAGGTAGTACATCAGTATTGTGCAGTACTACAAGTATCTTTTACTGAAATCACTGTCAGCTGTTACTCATTCCTTCACAACACAAACTGACAAAAGGCTAGTGAGAGGGGCTCGCATATTTTCAAACCCCCATTATTGGTTATACTATGCCACCTGCTGTAGTAGACAGGTCAGGCAATGCATTATGGGGGTTCACATTCCGCACTTAGGTGAATGCACCCATACGTTTATCTGTCAAATGAACTGCGAACAGGTAGAATTTGCACAAATTCTGGTCGAACATGAATGCAAACCCTGCCCCTAACAGTAAGTCAGGAACATTTTTAAACCATTGAACATATTGATAATTAAGAAGATCACGGTCTGCTAACCTTTTATTACTGATGGGTTGTATACAGAGCTGGACAAAGAGCTACTTCTGTATAGGAAAGGTATTATTCAGTAACTCTGAAAAGGCCATTGTACTGTATATTGATTTTTAGTAGAATAAAATGGTTGCCTCTCTTTGGAGCATTGTACAATTTCCTGCCATCTGTTGGTGGACTAAATTGAATACTTAAAGTATAATAATCTTCTGTACTTAATACCTGATATGAACCAAAAGGATTCTGTCACATTTAGAATAATTAGCCATTGCTGAGAACATGGTGTGTTTTTGTCTATATTTTCAGTAATCTCACAGTGCTACACGTGCACACGTAAATTATTCTATTGTTGTTGCATATGTATGGGTTTTTATGTTTTCTTTTTTGCTTTCTAATATTAATTATCCCTAGAAGGTCTCCGTTTGACTTTTTACCTGAGGAGCCTTTATTTAATGCATTTTGTGTAAAATCTCTCTAAAGGGGTCTTTGTGCCTTTTGTCTCATGCATTTATCACATATATGCTTGCATTGAAGCCCATATATCGAATGCAGATGCAGATTAAAATGCTGGCACTGTGTAAAATTTGTTGCAAGGTATCATCTGCTACCTTATATTGTATATGTATTTCATACTGCAATACTGTATTCCATAGCAACAGTGCGGTTGTCAAAATATACTTTTGTCTGCAGTATAGTCCCAAAATTACCTTTGTACTTAAAAACCACAGGTGAAAAAGACCAGCAATTGTGTGTAGCTTCAGTGACACAAATAGTGCCCTTGTAGGAAGCCTATCATTGCACCTAGCAATAGCATACACAAACTTGGCTGCAACACTTGCATTTTCATCAAGCAGTGATAGGAATTGACAAGTGGAAGTAGCAGCTACAACAGTTGTAAAAGCTACAGGAAGAAGACCACTTAAACAAAAAAAACCTAAAGATCTCAACTTACTACAAATTAACCAGTGGCGTACCAGTTTGAGTGTGAGCTTTTTTTTGTTTTGTTCTTGCAGTATTACACTGCAGTGTCTTGAAACGATTTACTCTGCAGCTAGCAATACAAAGTTTGCAGCAGAATTTTGAGTTGCATTGTGCATCATTTTAACAGTGCTAGAGCACTCGAATAGGCCACTAAAATTGAGGCACAATACCAGATTTACGATTCAGCAATAATGCTTAAAGCCCAACTCTACTTAAAATCTATTTCCCTACCATCCCTCCCTCCCATGCCACTCTAACCTATCCTGAGAAGTGTTTTTTTTTTATACCTTTTGAAGTAAATTATACTCACGAGAGTCCCCACCAACTATGGGGACTTGCTGATGCTGTTTCCGTGGGGGATGGTTAATCCTGCGGGGTGCAGTAACCCTCACCAGTCGGTTCCCTTGACTGCCCTCAGGCCGATGTCTTTAGTCCTCTGGTTCCCGAGAGGACACCTCCAGTGGACAGCCAATGGGAATTGTCCACATCACACAGGTAGTGATATGCACACCCTAGAGAAAGACCCCATGCAGGAAGTAAACAGAGAGAAGAAGGGCCTAGCACTGAATTAATGAGTTAATGGGAAAATGTCCCTGTTGGTCCTGGGAAGCAGTAAGTCCTCCTCACCGCTGCACTACTAGATTGAGGATATCCCAGGCAAGCAACGTGTGAATTCTTTCTAGTGAAGGGTGGTCAGTAGGCTTGTGCCATTGCCATACACAACTATGCCTGGGTAAAGGTGGCATGGTAGCAGCCTGCTCTTGGCCTGGACTTGCAAAGCTACCATCAGCTCTGGCCCAGTGTGGCTGCTGTCCCCACAGGCATATGAGGTGCAATACAGCATGACAGCGTTAGGCCATGAGATGTTGTATATGCTCTAAGATGCTTTCCCTATCACAGCTAATGCACATTGTCAGTATGGTTGCTGGGACCTCACTCATTTATAGCTGGCTTATTCAAAGCTATTGGCCCTTCTAAGCCAGTTAAAGTGACACTACATTCATAAATGAAATAATAAAAATAACTTCTATAATATAAATAATAAATGACTGTGTACCCTTTTTGTCATTGTTCAGCTCTAAATGCTCCAATATCCATTTTATTTTTCTCCAGCCAAAACCTCCTGTCAGAGGGTGGCTACTTTTCTTCTCCATAGTCCCTATGGGAACTGAAAAGTAGCCACCCTCTGTGCTGCTTCACGTGAAGGATTACAACATGCTGAGGGCGTCTTCTCATTCTCTGCCCACAAATCCTCCCCTCTAGACTCTGCAAGGAGCTGGGATTTCCTCAGCTCTCCCACACTAATATATAATGTTTGATTTCTCTTCTCCTGGTTTACCAAGGAGGGAGCGCGGGAGGAGCTTCTTGTGGGGAGATTCAGCATGTGAGCTGTCACCAGCCTCATACATTCTTCTGAGTCTCAGCTCACATACTGAGTCTGGTCACACAGTCACTGAAGATACAACTCCTACATTTAAAAAAAGTTGTTGTAAACTTGATGTTTGTTGTAGATTTGTTATAAATGTGTCAGGAAGCCAGGCTTGGCCTTTGTGCTCAGAATCCTGCATTGGCACCTGCGCGTGGGCATAGTTTGGCTCACAAAATTGTGCACTGCCGGGCGCCTCTGTGTAGGTGTGCGCGCGTTGGTGTGTGCGTCCGACAGCGCACGTGCGCTGACGTGCACATACGCGTGTTGCGGATTTTCGCGCTAAACAGGCTATTTAAGTCTGTGACATTCTAACCTCCAGTGCTGACTGGTCTTCAGCTGTTCCCTGTACCTGTATCCTGAACCCAGCATCTTGACTCTGATCTTCTGGTGTTTGACACAGCTTGGCTGTCTATTCTACTGCTCTTCTGGATTTCCTCAACCTCGACTTGTTTCTGACCATGCTCCTGTCTGCTGCTCTGTGCTTCGCTGCCCGCAAGTTGCTGATCTGGCCTGTCCCTGACTACGCCTTGTCTACTGTCCTGGTACCTCGCTGTTACACTGTTACAGATCTGGCTTGTCTTGGACTTCGCTTCTACCGGCAATCGTGCCTCTCCTGTCCTTGTGCACCTCTTTGGTGGAGCAGCTGTGTGTAGTAAGAGATGATTCCTCTCTGCCACATGGGAGTTGTAGGCAAGGAAAGGTGTGCACGTGACCAGAATCAACGTGCACGGCTCTAACTAAGGGACAGGATATGTGCCTGGAGAGAAGAGACACAGGAGCGAGCACAGCAGACTTTCTAAAGAGATTAAAAGAGTAAGACTTTATTTTAAAACATAAATAAATGTGGCTTTGGAGAATGTTCATTGTGTAGATGTGTATAGGGAGAAAAAAAGCTGAGGGCTTTGCGTCGCTTTAACCTATGTTCAAAGGCCAGGCAGTGCTCCAAGCTCCAACCTCTTCCCTACATACACTTACACATACACTTTTAAAGTGAGCATTGAGTTTGCTAAGGAAACAGTCTGTATTAGATAAAGAAGAAACATAGTTGGGCACACATAATAAGCAGCTTACAGGGGGATAGCAAGTTAAAAGTCCATACTCTAAAATTATGTCCTAATGTTAAATGTCCAAAAATACCAGGTGCAGCTGAACAGACAGAAGGTCGAGCATAAACCACAATGTGAACAACATACAGAAAAAAAGAGAAGGGGTGCATTTACCTCATGATTTGTTACGGGGAGGATGGAAATAATAAGGATAAAATATGCACTTACAAAAGAAATGAGGAATAACTTATCATCAGCCTTGCATCATGGGAGAAGTAACATCAGTTTCTTTGTGTCCGCAAAATAATGCATAGTCGTCATCAAAGGATCATATGTTCTGCGTAACAAAAATATTTCATATTTTGCCCAGAGTAGGGCTTTAATTAAATCTTGGAATCAAAATCCCACACAATGTTTTCCACAAAATACTTATGGAAAGTATTATACTGCAACAGTATTTAACTATTTGTTTTGATTTATTTTGCAATTTAACTAAAACATATTTTGCTGAACGTTCATGCTTCGGAGTGTACCACTGACTATAAAGGGTTTTGTTATATAAACAATTAGTCATTTTACTCTTATGTGTTAATCATATTTATTGTATTTATATAAGTACTGGAATAGATATCTGTGCTATGTTAGTCTCTTGACACAAAGAATGTGTTCATGTTGATAGTAAGCATAATTTGAATGACCTAACACTGGCTCAGGAATATTAGAAAATCCATTGCCTGACAGTGTCAAATAAAACATGAAGCAACAATCACCAATCACATAGCCAAGTCTTCATTATACTGAATTACTGTAACACATAAAATGGATAAGTTGCAAAATCTTTTATTTGAACTTAATGAAATGGACCAAAAAATGTATATCAATATATAATTACAGATGATATTACTAATACTTAACCTCCTTAGCGGTATTCCCGAGTGCGGCTCGGGGTTAATTTTCTGTACCATAAGCGGTAACCCTGAGCCACAATCTGGAATACACAGCGCGTCTCTTACCTTCTTCCTCGAGCTGCGCTGTGTTCTCCGGCCGATGTCGGCATCCATCTTCCGGGTTCCGTCCCTTGCAAAAGCTTACACGTCGCTTTTGTAAAAAAAGTTTAGAAAAAAATACGAAAACCCCCCCCAAAAAAGAATAGAACCAAAAAAGGAAAGAAAAAAAAAGAAAAAATCATACCGCCAGGGAGGTTAAATTATGCACTATTGCACGCAAGTTATAACTTGGTGGAATGTGTTGTGTTATGAGAATTTCCTTATTTTTCATGCATTTAAAGAGATTAAATGTAAAATATAGTAAAAGCAAACTTGGTTAATATAGTTAAATAAAAAGTGATAAAAAATACAGGGGGATGTATCAAAACTGGAGCAGTTGCCTATGGCAAACCATTACGTTTTGATAAATTCCCCTCAATGTGTATTAAAATTATTATGCATTTTCTGAGAATTTCTAAGAACATTTGAACCATTACACCATTATTTTTTGTCCTTTGCTATTATGGGACGGATTCCTTAAGCCTGAAGAAAACAATAGCAACCAATGTGTTTTAACATTTAATTTTATAGAATACTTAGGCAACCATTCTGATTTGTCTTCATGAGCAACAACTCCAATCTTATTTTCATTTTCTTTTCTACAGTTTTCATGAATCAGCCTCTTTGAATCTTAAAGCGGACATTTACACTCAAAAATCTAATTCTACCAATGCATCCCTCTTTGTATGATGATTAATAATGACATAGACATGTCAGGTGTAAAATGCTGTGATTTTGAAATATTTACACTTGCAGAGCATTCACTTCCCGCTTTGAAAGGGCAAAATGACTTCAGTTTGCCAAAGCACTGCACACTGGGATTGCCTTGTCATCAGCAGAGCATTGCTGGGAAATCTCATCTGTAATCTCACGAGATCTCAGGGAAAGGCATTTTCCTACCCTGAGATGATGTGCATGGCAGTGATACTCACATGTGCCAGAAATCCAGGATTCATAATAGCTAATAACCTGCCCTCAGTAAACATGAAGAAAAGAGAAAAAAGGTATACAAAGAATACAAAGCCGGCAATTATCTAGAAGTATATGTTTGTAGATTGTCTTGTCGTTACTAAACATTTCTAAAGGTGTCTTTGTTGTTATTTTAAAGATATGGGTAAAGGCCCGCTTTAAGTGCACTTGTTTGTAGAGCCAGCTTTTGGTGCTCCAATGTCTTTAGTTAAGAACTGCCAGATGTGGCCTTCTTCTCCATTAAATTATAAGTATTCCTATAAGCTCTATACACATTGTTTAGTTGAAATTCTAAAAATATAACCATATTAGTGCAAAAGAACATATGCTACTCAGACAAAGCTATTACAGGTACTTGAAATTACTTTGTGGAATTTTAATGACTAATATCTTTGGAAATATCACTTTACTGTTTACATTTAATGCTTCTTAAGCAACACAGTGTATTTAATGGTAAAAAATCAATTCTTACAAACATGTGGACAGTGGGGAGATCTTTGCCTAGTGCTGCCTGGCTGTGAGATGTGGTGAGCCCAGCTTTTTAATGTTTCTGTTTGCTCTGAAAACAGGACCGCTTGTTGTCAATGGTGTTAAAGGAGAACTATGAGGTGAGTGCTTTTCACTCACCTCATAGTTCTAGCCGACCTTTACAATGAGACTGTCACAGGTCGGCTCAGTAGAGCGGGAGGTGAGCGAAACCATACCGGCGTTCGCTCACCTCTCGATCCTGTCACAGTTCTCTGCCGTGACAGGGGAGGGGCTGGATTCCCGCCCCCGCTCTGATCCTCCAGCGCTGACTGGCGGATAAGACGGGGTAGGGGGCGTGTACAGCTGGCTCTGCCTCTAGATAAGCAGAGCCAGCTGTCACTCACGCAGCTGGGCGGATCCAGACATAATTGTTGGTATCGGCTTCAGCTGCGGCGTCTCAGTATACCGCGAGCAGCAGCTCACGGTATACTGTGGCGTCTCACTATGACGCGAGCTGTAGCTCGCGGCATACTGAGCTTAGGGTGACGAGAGGATGCTAGTTTGTGTCCTCCCGTTACCCTAAGGAGAACTATGGGGAAAAGCCTTAACCCCATAGTTCTCCTTTAAGTATTCTGTTTTTTGTTATGCTTGGGGTAATCTTTTGGTTTAAGATTAACTCCTGACAAGCTAGGCATAGACCAGAATGTATAACATGGCACAAAAAAGTGTTGTGTTAGGCCTTTTAGCTCAAGCTGTCAGTCACTCTGTGTAAGTTGCCAACTCTTAGGGCCCATTCACACCACATCCAGATTACCCCCAGACCAGACCAGACTGTTTCCGGACCCAAAATGCATCCCAATGTATCCCTCTGCTTTTTCTGGTCTCTGTTCCCACCAGCACAGTCCGTTCCAGACCAGAAAAATACTGCTTCTCCTATTTTGTCTGGTCTGGAATGCACTGGAACGCATCAAAGCGCATCCAAAACGCATGGAACGCACGGAAACGCACCTGTAAGTCCATTTTAAGTTAAAAAAATTCAAACGCGTAAAAACCATGGTATAAACGCAGCAAAAAAGCAATGCACTGTGTTCCAGATCTGGTCGGGAAAATGGTGTGAACCTGCCCTAAAACCAGCAAAAAAAACCCAAACAACCCAGACTATCATGGTTCCTCCTCCATGGTTGTTAGTTGGAACCATCCTTTTGCCTACTCAACACAAAACTTAATAAACTAAAGATTTACATTTTTTATTAATTCTTTCAGGCTTCAGTAGTCCATGGACTGTGATTCCTGGCCCAGAAAAGCCTCTTTATTTAATTTTCCCATTTTAGCAATGGCTGCCACTTTACGTGTAAAACCTGCAGCTCAAAGTTTTGTCTGCTCCAGTTTTGATAAATTCCCCCCATGGCTTGATTTTGGAGTGGAAATCGCGCAATAAACCGCTCAGTGTGAACGGGGTCTAAAGGGCCCCCCCCCCCCCCAATGCTGCTGTAAGTACTTACCTAATGTAATGTAATGCAATGCCTCTTGATGCGAACATCTTCCTTCAGGTCGTTTGCAACGGTCCCCTCAGCATTGTTGCCGCTCTCTGATCCTGCGACGACTCCTATTTTTTTCTGTATCCCACAGAGTCTGTCCTGCGTGCATGCTCCCGGCTGCATGCATTCACGTATACTGTGTAACTCCTCTCTCTTCCAGTAATATGTAGTGTGCATGTGTCAGCACACATCATCCTCCTGCATGGCTAATCGGGAAGCTGTGTTCTGCAGCAGGGAGTGAGCGGAGCAGACACAAGTAAATTATTAATTGTTTTGGCACTTTTAAAGTTTTTTAAATGTTGGGGCATATATCTACTGCTTGCTAACAGTAGATATATGTAAAAACACACAAGCCTTTAATACCACTTTAAGTTATGATGAATGACTCTGGAACAGTTAGGCTGCAAAATTGACTAAAGAAAAAAACAGACAGAAGACGTGAATAAAAGGTATACGGAAGCTCCACTGGACAACTAGATAAGAAACATTTAAGAAAACATAACAAAAAATCTTGAAAATGTTTTAAAATAAAACCAACAAGCTAATGGTGTGGAAACATTGGTAGATATTTCTCTAAAAGTGTCAATGAATCAGTTTTGTTAAACCATTCATTTGTGGAAGGAGCTTATGTGTTTTCCATGAGACTGGAATTAAGCTTTTAGCAGGGTTTAAGTGATAAGGTGTTATAGTCTTTTTATGTTGACTTAATGGTTTGTTTGCAAAATAAACACAGCCGTGAGTCGAAAAAACTGCAGCAAGCCCTACTTTACCTGCTCTGCAATGCTCCGGAACACATGCAAATGCATTAAAAACACATGCAAATACCCTGGAACGCACTGAAAGCCCATTTTAGGCTAAAACAAAAGGCACCGGAACGCGTCAAAAACGCGTCAAAAACATATGTATGCGTGTGCAGAAACGCGAGGAGATCTGCTCTGCTTGGAACGCACTGAAAGCCCATTTTAGGCTAAAACAAAAGGCACCGGAATGCGTCAAAAAACATGTGTATGCGTGTGCAGAAACGCGAGGAGATCTGCTCTGCACTTGGTGTGAACAAGCCCTAAGTTTTAAATATTCTCTATCCTGATGAGAACATGTGACAAATCACACTTTAGGGAGGAGATCTCAGACTTTAGGGTCTGTTCAAGACTAGTCAGCACGCTGTAAAACTTTCCATGGTGGTTATTCAACATTACCATCCATGTCCCTAACTCCATTGTCGGGAGCTGCAGGCCATGGGCAAACAATTTAGGGAAAGTCACCACATTGCACACCTGGTGCTATATGGGATATCCTCACCAGTTACTCAGTGGCAGTATCACTAGCCAGAAACCTGTGGCGAGAGCTTGATAAGGAAGATTTGGTAACATCTTACATTTTACCTGTTTTGTCTGTAGCTTGCTGACAGAGATTTGTAGGATTCAGATAGTTTAGAGTGGTAAGTTTGGGTCTCATGGGTTGGAATTCCAACTCCGCTTACTGACATTGCCAGTCCACATTTTTTGTTGTTGACTTCTGTGAGGTGCTTATATTTTTTTAACAACCTATATGATTACACTGTTCAACATTATGATAAAAAAATCTGGCGCCATTCTGCATTCTGTATTGCAAGGATTTGTAGTCCTCTATAGCTGATGGTATTCTGCATTGCTGTATAATGTATTGCTGGGATTTGTAGTCCTCTATAGCTGATGGTATTATTCTGCATTGCTGTATAATGAATTGCTAGGATTTGTAGTCCTCTATAGCTGATGGTATTATTCTGCATTGCTGTATAATGAATTGCTGGGATTTGTAGACCTCTATAGCTGATGGTACTATTCTGCATTGCTGTATAATGAATTGCTGGGATTTGTAGTCCTTCTACAGCTTGGAGTCAGTGGCAGAACTTTCTGGGCCGCAGTGGTCGTAGCTGCGACCGGGCTTTGAGGCTCCACCACTGTCCTAAAATCATTACTCTGTATTGTATTAGAAAAAATTGTATCGGTAATTGGTATCAGCTTTTATAAATATCTGTAGGGAGCTTTCCTACTTTCTGTAAGGTGTGATATCCCTAGTGGGGATGCAGGCAACAATGAACAGCTGACTTCTAGTCTTCCACCACATTACCAAAACAAAAAAGGTTTTGTACATTTTAGGCAGCAAATTGGCAAATTATACAAAATCATCATGGTGAAAAAAAACCATCAACACAGCCCTTATAATTAACTGCATTTGAACACACTGGAAAATGAATTCCCAGTAAAATTATTTTCTTAGTGGCATTCAGATAGTTGGGTTTCGCATATTTCCCTGTCATCTCGATAACATTGTCAACACTTTTTTAAGACAGCAACATTTTAGGATCAATTGAAATAAAAATAATCTCTTCTATGTCTAAAAAAGTCCCATGGGTTGATACTGCTGCATTGTAATTCCACTTTCTTCAGGTGTGGCTGTTTGTTCCCACTTTTGTTGTAATCATTGAGCACACTAGCCAGTACCCAGTGTTCCGATCAAACATTGCAAGGCAATCTATCTGAATTCACCTTCAGACGCGGAATGTGAGCTTGTCAAATAACAGAGAACAGAGTAATATTTACACTGCATTAAAACAAACACATCATTTTGTTGCTTTGAGAGGAACTGGAATATTATTAAGAATGTATTCATGTGTGCAGTTTTGAGAAGTAAGTAAATACTCATAATATGATGGAAGTCATTCCCATTTACCAGTTTGCACTATTAGAGTTAGCTATTAGAGTCCATCTTACCTATTCCTTGTCATTTTCATATGAGCCCCGGGGGAGCTTAATAGCTTTATAGTGTGCTCCAGGGGCCAGGTCCTTGACAACCTGGGTGCCTAGGAAGTGGCTTCAGAGTCCGCTCACCCTCTAATATGGTGTTGCTCTTTCTTAGGGCCAGCAAGATGTTTTTCCCATTACTGCCTCGTCACTAACTATCAAGTTTCTGGAGCATTTTGGCCAAACTTCCTTTCGGAGTGACTTCCAGTGGGTAAAGGGACAGTACACAATAGTCACCAGCTGCAGAATTTGTGGCGTGAAATTCTTAGTTACTTTTTTTAATCTAACTCTAACACGTTTTTTGGAGTGAGGGTGAGGTATAACAAAGTATGGAAGGCTTGGTGTAGTAGATAGTTAAAATAATCCAATGTATTAATTATATCAAAAAAGTAATCAGTGAAGTCACGGACTAACACCAGAACAAAGCACAGCTCTGAAAGCTAAAAAAAAGATTAATGGTTACTTCTCCCCATCTGTCATTATGTTCTTAAATAATCTAAGTTTGAAACATCAGTGCACACTGGCATAGTGTAGTATATGAGTGTATGAGTTTTGTGAGCTGCAAGTGCTGTAGATTTGAATACATTAAAGCCTGAGCGTAGATCTACTTTAATTGTTGGAATTACATTTGATGGAAATCCCACATCTCCCATACAAACGATGGAATTCATAAAGAATTTTATGGTACATCTGCCCAATAAGTGTCAGTGTTTGCCCCCGATTCAGGTACAAGAATTTGGCATAATCACTGCCATTTGTGGTAAAGAGGTGCCCGGAGGCCAGAGAGTCCATGCTGAACATTTCATCCTTAGCGCAGCTCACCACCTCCCATGGCCACTGCACCTCTCACACAGTGGCATAGCAGCCAAGGAGTTTTACTAGTGGGTTGATGGAGCCTGATGGGACTAGTTTCACATCAGGTCCACTCCCCTGGTGATTGACAGCAGGCAGTGAGCGGATTGCATAGCCAATATACAGCCTGCTAATGGCTATGGAATCCACCCACTGTCTGCTGTCAATCTCTAGCAGAGCAGACCTAATAGGGAACTAGCCCACTGGCATCCCAGTCAGGCTCCACCCACTGTCAGCATAACTGGTTGTAAAGGATGCTGGCAGCTACACAGTATTTCTCTTACTCTTTTTGTTTTTCTTCCAGGACAAATAACAGTATGTAAGACATAATTTGTATACCCCAATTTAAATAGTCACGATCTGTATCTTCTGTGTAATACATGTTATTATTAATATTTCTGCATGTGCTGTTTGTACGATACTGCTGATCAATGTTTTTCCTTTGATTATCTGTTCTTTTGTAGAAACTTTTGTTGAAAAACCTTATTTCCAAACAACAACTGAAAGTGTCCGATTTTGCATCGAAAAATAGGACACTAGGATAAAAAAAAAGAAAAACCTATCTAGGATAATGTGCAGAGTATGGTAAAACATAGCAAACCATTTGTATAATGCCTAAAGTATAATGACTGGCTGCTAGGGCACATTGCTATTTGCCCTATTGAATATGTTTGGCTTTCTGCAAGAAACCTACATCTAACACAGAACTACCACAAGAGTCCATGTCTTCTACAAAGCTTTTGTGGCTTAGTAATTTGTATAGTAAACACAATCAAAGCATCACATTTCATTGCTGTATTTATTATTCTGATGTGTGCAGGAAAATAATTATCTCTGTCCTAAAAGTTTTATGTATAAACACAAATGCTGGATCTAGAGAACAATAATGCAATGTTGCAATAGTTCTGTAAGAGTGCAATAAGAAATGCAACATCTGTATTAGAGTGTACATAATATTCATGGAAAGACTTGTTAAATATAAAGTTTGACTGTTCAGGAAATGGAAAGGCAAACACATATTAGATTGCAAAAACGGGGGAAAAAGGAGTAACGCTAAGAAAAGAAAAAATATATATAAATATAGACAGAGCTCCAGGGTTTCAGAAAAATGTATTCAAACAGCGCAAACCCCCTAGCATAGAAATCCCATAGTAGGAGCCCTCCAATAAATAGATATTCAAGTATAATATAAAGTGCATCCAAACATATTTATTTAAACATTGCAACACATAAAGATAAATCACCTCATTACATTTAAAACCTATTTAAAAATCGCATAGCTTCCCTGAAGTGACTCAATGTGGGACAGAAATAAACAGGGTTGAAATACCCGCAGGGCAGAGCAGCAGTCATTAATATGAACGGATACACCGTTATGAGGTGGTGGATACTAATGTATCAGCATATGATGATAGGATTACTCACTTGTTCCTCACTTGTGGCCACAAGGGAAAGAGTCCGTACTTCTATGATAGATATTCCAGTGGTATTCTTAGTAATGGTTTTTTATTCAAAAAACATTTGTAATCTTGCTGATCGCTTAAATGTTTCCACCACTTGCACCAACTTCCATTGAGTTTGATCCCGACCTGTTTCACTTCACATCTACTGTGGACAGGTGGCCCGACAATTCCCCTGCAAATGCGGCCGCACCTTGGAACGGGGGTGAACGATGTTCCACGGGCAAGGTATCAAGTGATGTGCTTGATCAGGGATTAGAAATTGGTGATCTCCAGTGTCGCTGTGTTGCTTGAGCGGGCCTCGCTCAATACAATCGGTATAGCAGGGGCTCTCCTGCTCGATCACTGCGATAACATACAAGTGGTAAGTCCTGGGTCCTCAGGGAAGCTAGTCACACGCTGAACCCTTGACGCGTTTCCCCCCAACGAACGGGGCTTCCTCAGAAGGGCGCAAACACATATTAGCCTTGAAAGTAGTATATGCCATCTTGCGGTCAGAGACCAAAAGCAATTACGGTGTCAAAAAAAAATTGGCATTTCTGGTGCCTTGCTTGACTAATTTAAAATGATAAGGCTTGGAATATAGGTCTGACACAATTTCTTTATATCTAAAGATATAGATTGCTGGAAGGGATCATAAAGCTTATGCTGGCTATCATACATTGTATATAATTATTAGATGAGATTAAGTTGCACATGCTACAAAGTACCTAAATACTAAAAACACATTTATAGTCTTGAATTATTCTATGCATTGCCAATCTACTTATTTCATGCCTATAATACAGGGCCTCTGCACCATAATTATATCTTCATATGTCCTATATGTGAAGGCTACTATGAATAATTTGGAATGTGAGTTGCTATTTTACTATTTTCAACTGTTTTACCACTAAGCCAAAGGCAAAGCAACAATGTTAGAAGATATTAGTCATATACTGTATATAACGATTATATATATTTTGTTTTTGTGACAGATATATGGAAGAACAGTTTGCATTTGTTTACCTAAGTACAGCGGTGTTCCATGTGGCTCAAACTATGGGTACACACCACCCGAGTAACTATGCATATTAAAATGATTTCTGGAAAAAGCTAGTAGTAGTAAGTTACATTTCACTGGCCCAGATGCAGGGTTATCTTCATCACACTCATTAGAACTGAAGACATGGCTTGGATAGGCTACAAAATGTCTTCATTCAACATTATAGAACAAGTCCGTTTGAATATGACCAGCTACTAATAGCTATACCGTGACCTGAGTAAATGAGAACCTTCACGGACCGTCTCTGGAAAACGATGCAGCTTAGGTTGTAGATCTAGATTTTATAATATAACAAACACTCATTTTCAAACAGCTCAATAGTGAATATAAAATCCATAAAGGTTACCTATGAACTCACAGCTGCCACAGCTGCATCTCACATTCAGGATTGCCATTAAAGCATATCTAACCTCTTGCCATTAAACTATATATAACCTGATCGCTGTCAGGTTTTTTTTCTGCCTTAATCTCATTGGAGAAATTACACAATCGGAAGTGAGGGAAAGCTTTTAAAAGTGAAGGAAAATACTCTTTGGACTATTGTCACTGGAGCAGATATCCTCATTGGAAGATTTGGATTTCCCATTGCTTTGTGCCTTGGTAATATTGGTCAACAGGTCAAATAGAAAGGGTGAACTTCCCCTTCCAGTGACACAGACAGCAATAAAGGGGTTTGGCCTAATATATAATTTAACTGATGCTTGTGAATGTTTTGGATTAGAACACATTCGTCAAGTGTCACAGACAGGGCAGGACTTCCCACAAGTCCAACCTGAGGCCCAGTCTCAGGGCGGCAGGGGCCGGAGGGGCAGCAGGGGCAGCAGGAATTCTTATTGCCTGATGCCCGGGACATAAAGTTTGGGTAGTTGTTTTCTACATTTAGCTCTGCTTTGGGCAAGTAGATCTAAATGTACAAAATGTACAGCGGGGAAGCTGCTCGTTCATTTATAAGTGATCAGCCTTGTATGCAGCCTGCTCGTCCGTCCTCCTCCCCCCCCCCCCTTGCCGGCTTCCTCTCTCACCAACAACCGGAGATCCTATCTTCAGGATGGAGAACGGGAAGCAGAGCGGAGAACATCCATTCTCCGCTCTGCATCATGTTAGCAGTGAGAGGATGGAGAGCTACACTTGCAGCCTTCCCCTCTCAGCTGTCACAGGAGTTCCAGCACATTTCTGTACTAAAACTCCTGTATCGGAGGAGGCAGGTTCCATAAAGAACCTGTTCCCTCCAAATGCTACCACACAGGTGTTAGCGCATAGAGGAACTTCGCATTGGGGCAGCAGAGAGAGTAAATCCGGCCCTGGTCACAAACATTAATATGTCTTCCCTAGAACTAACACAGTTTTCAGCATTTAGTAAGGAGCAACCTTCAGGTTTGGATAAGAGCCTTGGTTTTGCCAGTTATAAGCCATTCTTCTATGTCCCCTTAGAAGCCATACTACAATAGTTTGTCACTAAAGATATATGCATATATTTTATGGTAGAGGCAGTAATGAAATCGAATCTGAACAAAAATGCATCTTGCACCATATCCTTTTTTATGTCCTAAGTAGTTTGCATGGCCAAGAGTGATACCATGTAAATCCAAAAAAACTAAAAATGGTCAGCACACCAAGGAGCTGATTCGTAATCCTTCTGCCCAGCATGTAACTGGCCAGATGCCATTCGCATGGTAATATTGCCACTAGAGGGTGCTGAAGAGCATAGGAATTTCTATACTCTGGGTGGATAAGTCAGCCCCCAAGTGTAAAATACTTCAAATCTTTACTGAGGTCTTGTGATACATCATAGCTTGCACAGAAGAAATACAAAACACCAACATTACAGGAACTCTGTATGTCGCCTTGAGAAAGGGGACCACAGCATTTCTTAAAAACATTGATATTTTTATTTCTTCTGTGCCAGCCATGTTGTTATGGCAACTAAGACTTCAGTAAAGATTTGAAGTCTTTAACTCTTCGAGTGCTGGTCATTTAAAAAAAAACTGGGACATTTCAGGAGACAAACATTTTCAAAGACAGTTGTAAAATAGACACATGATACTATCATTGTAGGCTTGGATTTGTGGGGAAAAAAACAATCTTGGTAAAGCCTGGTGATGCAGTAAAATGTATGTACTGGTGTCACTGCAGTCTCGGTACAGTTTTGGAGACCTAGGTACAGAATGTGAAATTATATAGAGCAAACGTTGTTGCTTTTTTGAACAGACTGAACAGCACAAAGGAGATAACACCAGACCACAAATGCTTTCAGCCAAAACAGCAGCCTAGATAAATACCAGAATTACTGGATTTCTAGTTCTGGTCTGCATCATTTTTGATGTCTGTAGTTCCTTATATTCTTGCTTGCTGTCAGCTTACATGATACCAAGAACTCCTGGATTGTGAAGGCACCTTAGGCAGTTCGTGCATACAGAGCTAACAGTTGTAGTATGTACTGGTCATATTTGAGTGCCCTAGGGGAAGATTAATTTGAAGAATCTTTAATCTAGGCTAGAGTATTTGGGGTTTATTTTAGGCAAACAGCTAATAGCAGTAACCGAGACAAAACTGCTAAAATTCATGTTCACTAATTTAATAATAAAATTATATCTGACTAATTATTCTAGGTTCCTGTCATTGACAATATGCAAAGGTAAAGTAAACTATCAAATTTTGGAATCTGTCATTGAGGAATGAATAAAATAATGCAAAAAAACAAATTTACGTTATAATTTATAGCGCTGTACAAGAATTCAAACAGAATTGTAAATGTCAATAATAGTGATGAGCCAAATGTGGCTTACATTGATTTGTGGGTCGTTTATCAAACTCATTAGAAAATCCGCAAATTTTAAATGGTAATCTGAACCCCACTGAAGCATACGGGGAGCAAATCTTGAAAATTAATTCCGGCCATTCTCAAGGCTAATAGGCAAGAGATTGTCAAACAAAGAGCATGGGGAGCTGAGCATTGCTATGAAGGGCATGTACCAATACAAAAATCTTTTTAACGAATTACCATTCAGTAGTGGAAAATCATAAGAATACTGAGAAATCACGATCCACATTCATACCCCTAGGGCAGCGGTTCTCAACCTGTGGGTCGCGACCCCGTCGGGGGTCGAATGGCGATTTTCCAGGGGTCGCCTAGCGGCTCCCTGCCGCCCGGGAGAGAAACACTTTCTCCCGGCAAGGTTTACTATGCTCGATCTAGCAGAGTAAACCTTTCTCTGCTCTGTTTTTTTTTTCTGATATCGGGGCTGCCGTAAGTCAGAAGAAAAAAACACCATAGGAATACATAGCTAGATTCCTATTGGCTATTTCACTTTGCAATAGCCAATAGCAAACTAGCTATTGCACCGGCCCTCTGCTGCTGCCAATCAGCAGAAGGGGACCTGAAGTTCTCCATCAGGTCCCCTTCTAGTGATTGACAGCAGCAGAGGGCGGTGTGCAAAGTGAAATAGCTAATAGGAATCTAGCTATGTATTCCTATGGTGTGTGTTTTTTTTTTATTCTGACGGCGTACATAATGCGGTTATATCCACAGTGCAGCTACCAAAAAGATTGTGCCGTCTACTCTCTATCTCTATCTACACTCTCTCTATCTCTCACAATCAGGTAAGCCTGCACTCCCCCCCCCACATGGTGCTGCATTAATGTATTGCTGGAGTAGTGGGATTTGTAGTCCTCTATAGCTGATGGTACATTGTGCTGTATATGTACCATCAGCTATAGAGGACTACAAATCCCAGCAATACATTATACACTGTATGTAGTATAATGTACTATTGCTGGCATTTGTTGTATCCCTATATAGCTGGTGGTATTCTGCATTGCGCCGTATAATCATACAGCACAATGCAGAATACCAGCAGCTACAGAGGACTACAAATCCCAGCAATAGAACATTAGAGTATAATGGACTATTAATGCGATTTGTTGTATTCCTCTGGGTTTCGTTGTCTCCTTTAAGCAGTGGTTCTCAACCTGTGGGTCGCTGTGCTAGGTGAGAGTCCTCCTCACCCCTCTCCTAGCGCAGCAGTGTCAGTTCTCCCGCCACGCCGCCAGATGTTGCTGCAGCAGCCGCGTCATCCCTAAATTTTACCGTTGGGGGTCACCCCAAATGTTACCAAGGGGTCCCGGCCCCAGAAAGGTTGAGAACCACTGCCCTAGGGGTCTGTCAAATTAGTAATTCCAGTGGAAATTTTCTTGCAAACGTCTATCATACTTTAAACTTATGCCTCTCTTTGCCAGGTACACAATTTCTATGACAGTACACCTAAGTTAGGATGCATTGTTATTGGTTTCTGCAAAATAACAGGCTTCAGGTAAAGTCAATTTGAAATTCCAAAATCACTATGATGACTTGTTCTTGATAATAATCTCCCAGACATATCCCAGTTCACATGGACATTTTAAGATATAGATAACACTGAATATGCCACAGATATAGAACTGTTTAACAGTAAATCTTTGGCCACCGCTAGGTTGAGTGAATGTGTTCACATGGATAATTTAAGATATACATTTTAAGATATAGACAACACTGAATATGCCACAGATATAGAACTGTTTAATAATATATATATATATTATTATATGTGTTTAATTTATATACAGTGGCGGAACTACCGCCGTAGTGGCCCACATGGCCACTATGGTGCTCGGGGGGCAGGGGGGGCGGTAAGCAGCAGCAGGGAAGGCTCTGCAGAGGTCTCCAAGTGCTGGCTCCTGGGCCCATTTCGGCCCCGCC
>NW_017307597.1:38117-38419 GCF_000935625.1 Nanorana parkeri | reverse complement strand
CGGCCCGTGAACCGGTACCATCCAGCCCGCAGCTACACGGGCTGAATCTCTGTCAGATGCAGACCGCATAGCTGCTCCTTACGGTCGGAACTCTGCTCTGTGCTCCGGCCGAAAGGATTGATTAGTAAGGTCTGCACCAGACCTTACTTATCACCACTGGATCACCAGGGATCATGCAAATGATGGGGTTTTTTATTTAAAAAGGGGGGTGGGGTGTATTATTCTGTGTGTGTTTTATCTTATCTGTGGAGGGAGAGGGAAATGAGGGGGTGTATTATTTTGTCTGTGTTTTTTTTATTTTA
>NW_017307597.1:21187-38055 GCF_000935625.1 Nanorana parkeri | reverse complement strand
TCTTTGTGTTTTATTTTATCTGTGGAGATGGGGGGGGGGTATTATTCTGTGTGTATGTATTTCTCTATATGTGTGTTGGGGGGGATGCATTTCTCTATGTTTGTGTATTGCGCCCCATTCACACTTGTAAGTTTAGGTGCGATTAGGAATTTCTGCATCAGGAATTTGCGTTTTCCTGCAGCCGGAATCCCTAATCTGGTGTTTACAAGCAGCAGCTGTCACCCGTTCAAGTTAATGATCAGGTGACACCCACTGCATGTAAAATGCTGCACACCACATGTAATGGTATGTAATATGCTAACATGTGGTTAAAAAACACTCTCCCTGGATGCACAATGGATGCATCCAAGGATAGTGATTGTTTTCTAACTTCATGTAATCATAATATATATAATAATATATGTTTTAGCTTAGGCACTGTGCCACATAACTGTGCTGTTCAGTGGCATTTTTTTGGGGGGGCGACCCATACAACATTTTACTATGAGGCCCTGTGATTTTTATCCCCAATATATCCCTAATATACAGTACTGGTCTCAGTTTCCAGATGTTTACGGTTTTCTTAAAATAAAAGGAGTTGCTACAATGTGGTAAACATGGCCCTGTCCCAACTTTTTTGAGAGATGTCGCTGCCATCAATTTCAAATATACCTTATTTTTCTTAAAATGGAACATTTTCTCAGTTTAAACAGTTGATATTTTTTCTATTTTCTATTTGGAATAAAATATGGGTTATTGAGATGTGCAAATCATTGGACTCTGTTTTACAGAAGATTTTACACAGCTTCCCAACTTTTTGGGAATTGGGGTTGTGTGTGTATGTATATATCGGTATTCACCGATACTGAATACAAATACCAGAAGTCCATATTAAGGAAGTCGGGCAGCGTGTAGTATTGACTCGTCGCTCGGCTTCCTGATTAGCCGGGAAGCTAATCAGGTCACAAGGAAGCATGGAGCCGTCTTTCTGACCAATCAGGAAGCTGGGGGGCGGGTAATGACTTTCTGTATGGCTTCCTGATTTGCCAGCTTGCCGACCAATCATGAAGCGGGGAGTCCCAGTTTCCTGATTGGCTGGGAAACCAGCCCCATGCTCCCTGGTAAAGAGGACTGGTAAAGTGTAATGACTCACCGCCCTGCTTCCTGATACGGCAACGATACCAATACTAGTATCGGTATCGATGCATTCCTAGTATATACAGTATATACTATATATATATTAGTGACATCGAGTATTGGCAGCACTGGCCCCCCAACCCTCCCCCCCAGTGGTCTACGTGCTAAAGGAGCTTACACTCTAATGTCCCCCCCACAGTCACACACTATTATTATTATTATACAATTACATAGCTAAGACATATACCGTAGTGGTAGTGCTGTAAAGAGAACAGCCAGTCACATCAATCTCTATACAGAGGAGCTTACACTCTAATGCAGAATACCATCAGCTATAGAGGATAACAAATTCCCGTAACACATTATACAGCAATGCAGAATAATAGTATATGAATTTGGTACATACTCTGTGCTGCCGCACTGCTCCGGGGTTACGGCCTGAAGTCTTAGAGGGGTCTTAGAGGGGTGCGGAAGGTCTCATTAGGGGAAGATGTGCGGGCGGCGGAGGCCCTGTGAGCAGGCGCCGCATGGTTCCCCAGAAGGCTGCTGCGCAGGACCTGACGCAGCTAAATCAATTTGAAAAATTAAATTGCCTAGGTGCAGGTTGTAGGACAGTTGTTTTTGTACTTTCCTCATTGCTCAAACATCTGATCATCCAAGAAACCTGGTCTCTTCACATCAGAATATACTTCAACAAACATTAAAACTATTAATCTGTTTCATTCCTACCATAATTCCACTATGCAGTCACTCAAGCACTTCTACAAGCAACAAAAACACCAAAGACTACATTATACATTGTAGCAATAAGTCAAGAAGCATGTGCTTCTCTGACTTCAAACAGTACGAGTCATATAAATCTACTAAGAGCCCTTGAAGTGGCAATCGACCAGTCTTCCCCACCCCCCACCATAATGTTTGAGAAATCTCTGATACTAATGTAGTGGGACCAGGAAGAGGAAAATACAATTCTAGCTCAATACCATAACAGTATAGGTGTTGGAAACTTTTATTAGGAGATCAGAAAAAACATATAAACAGCGCTCTCGGATGGGCAACAAATTAGCTTAGAGGCGTGTGTGCAGCCCTGGAAAACAGGAGGAGAACCTGTGGATTGTAAATATTCAAAAAACCAGGAAAGGGCGCAGAGAACACTGGCAAGTTAACAAAGTAGTGATGAAAACCCGGCCTATTCCCGCCATCATCTCACTGTTTTACCCGAGCTTTAAAAAGAGGCAAGACCTCGAAACGCGTCGCTCTCGTCCGCTCTTGGATCCCCCTCCACTCCACCATCAACTCGAGCCCCGGCGTCTGACTGTCCCCAGCAGACCCGACAGAGACGGCTCGTTGACACACGCGGCCACGGCTGCCACAGCCCTATCCTACACCCGGTTCCTGTCCGCATGATCCCTCTTCAACACGCCACTGGATTTCACTTGCGGCTTCTGCCAGCTGCTTCTGCACATGGTCCCCAGCAGATCTGACAGTTACCGCTCGCTGAGACACACACAGCTGCGGCTGTTACAGCCCCGTCCTTTGCCCGCTGCCTATTGCCGATACCACAGCGATCCCCCTGCTTCTCTCCCACACCGCACAGACCCCTCACGGCACTTCAGACGAAGTCCCCTCTTCTCATCTACACTCTCCCGTGGATATACCTCTTGGATCAATACATCGATCACAGTCGGACACCACACCACGAGTGCCCCGATCCTCCATACCGGCCGCCCATCTCCAGATCCTGGCAATCACACGTAAGTGCCACCACCTTCAGTTTTTCATCACTACTTTGTTAACTAGCCAGTGTTCTCTGCGCCCTTTCCTGGTTTTTTGAATATTTTATTAGGAGATGTGGCCTTGGTTGTAATAGTTGAAAAAGGATATTATTTCATGGAATTTGAGGACAGAAGGAGGTGATTCTGAGGATAAGGTTATCCTTCTCTTTACCAGATGTATCAGAGCTAACTTTCACATTGACATTGATGAAAATTTCTTTTGGGCTTAGCGATCTATGCAGTTTTAGCCTCAGACTCAGAGGTTAGGAAGCACGGCTGTAAGCCTGTTTTTTTTCCTGAATGAAAAGATTAACACTGATAACCAGGGAAGGTCCTACTGCCAATAGACCACAAAGAATGAATACACAAAAAATGTGTAGGCAAACACAGTCTACTACCTGCACGGGTCCCAAGATGGGAGTATTTGTAATCCACAGGAAAAAAAACAGCACTTTCCCCAACAACAAGATCTCACTATAGGCAGTAATATCCACAAGTTTAACAAAGTGTACACGCTAGAGTGAAAAATAGACACTTTTTGGAGTCAAAGTTAAAGTAAATTTTTATTGAGGTCTATATATCAGACCAAAAAAAGAGGGACAACTGATGAGGGGAGAGGAGCAGGAGTATTTAACTTCAAATGAGAGACAGTAGGGAGCTATATAATAGGTTTAACGTAAAGTGTACCTAATAGCACTGTTATAAAATCCTATCCCAAATCTTGGCATTTTAGCATGTAAAATGCATGTATTTAATTAAACAAACAACATTGTAAATTAAGGTACTAATCATAGAAAAGCATCTGCTCAATATCAAACAAGTACTTCTTGCTTTCTGCTAGACATAGATAATTTTCTCATGAGCTCTCTTTGGCAGTTATTCGTGTTGTCCATGTTTTCCTGCTTAAACAAGGAACATAAATCAATTTTTTTATTTGGTACATGAAACGATCTGCCCTTGAAAGTCCACTGCTGACCAAAATGGAGCAGACTGTAACAAAAGACTGACTGTGCCATAAATCTGTCATTCTACATATATTATTTTTTCTGTGAATATATTTTTATTCCACAGCCAAGAGATTAAGGCAGAGATATAACTGCTATGATTTTATTCATTTTCAATTAATTGTTCCTTTTTAAGAATTGGCTTAATAATTGTATATTAACACTTTCTTTGCCAGGCGCTGCTCTCTAATTTTAAGCTCAGGTAGCAGGTCCATTTTTGCTATTTTTCATTTTTCTATCAGGTGTCACTATTTTTTTTACTTACAGCTGTGAGAGTTTATAAAATACCCTTAAACGATACATTTTCTGTAACCACAGAACCCATAGAATTAAAAGATGCTACTGATTTTGACAGTCAAAAAACATTTGACCGGGAATCTGAGGCAAGGAAAGTTCCACTAGATTATATGGGAGGGGTTGGAGTACACAGCTCAGACTGCCAGATGTAAAGGTGGTTGTAGCGTAGCTTTTTTTGTGTTGATACCCTCTGCCATCTGGAACTGCACTGTCCAGCTATTGTACAATATTTGTGGCTATTGTTTATCAAAAAATACACTCTAAGGTTTATTTCAAGATACAATCTGCCATTTGTCTCCTTTTTATATTGCGGACTAACCAAGCTTCTTCCATACTGTCCAGCCAATGAACTCTATTTCTGCCCATTGTCTCTCAGGAATTACACTGTAATTTTAATGCAAAATAAAACCTGCTTTGTCTCTTTCTATTTGCTGCATATTTAAGTGCTCACATACAGCCCTGACTGTTTCTACCAAACACATACCTGCCGTAATTCTTCATGGCATAGATTCAACAAGGTGTTGGAAACATTCCTCAGTTATTTTGGTCTATATTGACATAATAGCACCACACAGTTGCTGCAGATTTGTTGGCTGCACATCCATGATGCAAATTTCCCATTCCACCACATCCCAAAGGTGCTCTATTGGATTGAGATCTGGTGACTGTGGAGGCCATTGGAGTATAGTGAACTCATTGTCATGTTCAAAAAACCAGTTTGAGATGATGTGAGCTTTGTGATATGGTGTATTATTCTGCTGGAAGTAGCCATCAGAAGATGGATACACTGTAGTCATAAAGTGATGGACATGGTCAGCAACAATACTCAGGTAGGCCATGGCGTTTAAACGGTGCTCAATTGGTACTAAGGGGCCCAAAGTGTACAAAGAAAATATCCCCTACACCATTACACCAGCCTGAACCGTTGATAGAAGGCAGGATGAATCCATGCTTTCATGTTGTTTGCGACAAATTCTGACCCTACCATTTGAATGTCGCAGCTGAAATCGAGACTCATCAGACCAGGCAACGTTTTTCCGATCTTCTACTGCATTGTCCAATTGTGGTGAGCCTGTGTGAATTGTAGCCTCCATTTCCTGTTCTTAGGTGACAGGAGTGGCACCCGGTGTGGTCTTCTGCTGCTGTAGTCACGGCACACTGTCACCCGGAAAAACCTTCACCACCTCGACCCTTCTTTTCTCTACCCTGCTACTGACTACCTCTATGACAAAATCTCACCCCTATCCTGCCCTGACCTGGCTATTTCTGTCTACAACTGTTCACTTTCATCCTCTCTAGACACCTTGGCCCTTGGCTCCCCTCACTACTCGCAGACTTAGACCACGTCCACTACAACCGTGGCAAACAGTTGAAACCAAAAATCTCAAGAGACATAGCCGCACTCTTGAACGACTGTGACGAAAAACTAGATCCCTGCAAGACTTCACCCGGTACAAAGCTGCCCTCCTAAAATATAACTCCTCCCTCCTTTCTACTTTTAACTCTCTACTTCGTCCTCCACCGCCACCACCCACTAACTCACTCACCGCCCAGGACATTGCCATTCACTTCAAAAACAAAATAGATACAATTCGGGATCAGATCGCCACTGTGCAGTCATCTTCCCCTATTCATGTGCCAGACCCTCCATCACACTTGTTACTCTCCTCTTTTGACCCTGTCACCACAGAGGAGGTTGCAAAGCTTCTCTCTGACACCCACCTGACCACTTGCCCCCTGGACCCTGTTCCTTCACCGCTACTTCGGTCACCCTCATACTCTATCCTACACTCTCTTACTCACATTTTCAATATCTCACTCTCTACTGGAATCTTTCCCTCCCCTCTGAAGCATGCCCTGGTCACCCCAATACCCAAAAAACCATCATTGGACCTTACCGACCTCAATAATCTCAGACCCATTTCCTTACTCCCATTCACCTCCAAACTCCTAGAACACCTCATCTACAGCCGCCTAAGTCGCCACCTAGCTGATCACAACCTTCTTGACCCCTTACAATCTGGCTTTCGCCCCCCAACACTCCACTGGAACCACTTACTCCTCCTAATAAGGTGCAGGGACGCACTGGGGGCCCAGCAACCAAAAATGCACGCTGGGACCCCAGTGCATCCCCCTAACCAAAAATAGTCAAACTAGAAAAAAGTGGTACATGCATGAATCCATAACCAGCCTTTATAGCAGGGAGCACAATGGGAAGGCTTACAACAATACAAAACACAAAAATTCCCCAGCCCCAACCTGCCAGCCAGCCTGCAACCAAACAAGTAGCCCTGTCAACAGTATGCGTTAAAATACTGTTTTTACCGCAAAATACTGTTTTCAACTCCTTACCATCTTGTCTTTAATTGTATTGTGATTGTAATGTCTGCCCTATATTGTAAAGCGCTGCGCAAACTGTTGGCGCTATATAAATCCTGTATAATAATAGTCCATCTGCTTCAAGGTTCGATGTGTTGTGCATTCAGAGATGGTATTTTACATATCTTGGCTGTAACAAGTGGTGTTTTGAGTCACTGTTGCCTTTCTATCATGTCGAACCAGTCTGCCCATTCTCCTCTGACCTCAACAAGGCATTTTCGTCCACACAACTGCCGCTCACTGGATATTTTCTCTTTTTAGGACCATTCTCTGTAAACCCCAGAGATGGTTGTGCGTGAAAATCCCAGTAGATCAGCAATTTTTGAAATACTCACACCAGCCTGTCTGACACCAACAACCATGCCAGGTTCAAAGTCACTTACATCCCCTTTCTTTTCCAGTCTGATGCTCGGTTTGAACTTCAGCAAGTAGTCTTCATCACGTCTAGATGCCTAAATGCATTGAGTTGCTGCCATGTGATTGTCTGATTAGCAATTTGTGTTACCAAGCAATTGAACAGGTGTACCTAATAAAGTGGCCGGCGAGTTTATATTTACAAGCTGTTTTTATCCTAATTAACACTTTATTTTCTAAGACTTTTGTGATTGTTTAGTTATTATGCAGATTTGTAAAACATCTCATTGCATTCACTTTAGTGACTGCTGGTAACATTCAATAGGTAATTGCTTAATAAATTATGAAATAATCAGTACAAATTATTGTACAAAATTCAATAAAAATATTTCTTGACACATTTTCACATTAAATGCTTGATAGCTGTAATAATTATAGGTTTCTGCTGAGGTAAATAGCAGAGCTTGGTACACATGCTTTGGTGTATTGTTTGGTTGCTAAGGTACAGAAATAGGTGAATAAAATCATTTCCACAACACCAGCCAGCAAAAGGTCCTAATTAAAACTTTCATCGTACTGTGTTAAAAACAGAGGTTTTAGATGTAAACATCCCTGAAAATATGAAAGTCACACACAACCATCACACCGATTAAGGAAGGTTTGCTTTTATTTTAATCTATGATATTAACAGCACTGGAACAGATATAGCAATGACTATAATTACCTCATCCCACTAGGGTCCTAGTTTTGATCGTCACCATGTATACTATCTACTTGCAATATTCACTGTTTTTGTGGCTTTTATTTGGGTACTCTGGTTTCCTTCCACAGTCAAAAATATGTTGGCATGTTCACTAGCCATAAAGTATGTGTATGTCCTATTACATCAGTGGGGATATAATAGAGATGCTAATGAAACTCAATCAACAATACAATAACAATAACAAAGAAGAAACTGTACATGCATACTGTATACCATTTAATTTTTCATGTTTACTGGTACTTTACCCTTGATTATATTATTTTAATGGGAACATATCGGCATATAAATATGGACGAAGATGCCAAAGCTCTACCTTTTATCATTAAGGCTTGGTTCACTTGGTTCATATGTGGTTTTGAGCATTTTATGCACATTAAAGTGCTTGTCAAGTATTTTTTAAGCATTTTCAAAAGCGTTTTTACAAATGTTTTCAGCTTGGAGATTGTGAGGCGTCCAATGAAAAGCAGTCTCAACCATAACCTCAATTTCTATTCCTGATCCTGATTCCTGCTTGTTTGAGGTGTTATCATTTGCTGTAATGTGTGTAGTGTGCTGTTTTTGCTAAGATGCCCATGTCGTTCCATATGGCGGTTGCAGCTACTGCAGTGCTACTTGAAGTGGAGAAGGAGAGAAAACAGAGGTGAATGTATTGGGTCCATCCTGTGGTCGCAAACTGAGAACATTGAGAATTTTCAGCCATGTACACTGAACTCCAAGTCCAAGGAGAAATGTTTCCAGTGCATATGGATGTCCATGAATAGGTGAGTTCAGATGCTCATGCAAGTAGATTTTACTATGATTCTATGACTATGTATCTCCTTTTCAGACATTTCTGCACATTATATAGCTTGCCCTAACCCCCCTCCCCCCAAACAAGGCACACAGACACTCACGTATGAAAAAAGTACCCAACAAAGGAACATAAAAAAACAGATTTTAAAAGTATGAAGTTTCCTTTCATAAGCGCATTAGCAACTAAGAAGTGTGGACTAGACACACATGGGAGCAGAAGTGCAAAAGGTTCAACATGAATCAGGGGAAAAAGGCCATGTCGCAAGTGCTGGTAACAGAGGGAGATAGGCTGGGATCATTAAACATTTCCTTGTTTATTTCCTGGGAGAAAGAACCTGTGGAAAGTGAGATAGGTAAAGGGAATGTCTATGGGTATACTGCATGGTAGGAGAGGCAATGCTTGATGTGGGATATCTAGTCCTGGAGGCCAAATGGGGGAATGATAATGGTATGGCAATGGTGGGGGAGGGTGGGGTAGGTATTGGAGTGCAGTCATGGATGATGGTGAAACAGGAGGTGAGGTAGCATATGGTCGAGGAGGTGGTAGTGATGTTGGTATGGTAGGTGCATCAGTGGAATCTGAGCTAGTCTGGGGAATAAAGGAGATGTAGTTCATTATCCCAGCACTCATTTGCACCTGGTAGCATTGTGGAACCATTCACCATGTCCTCCAGCCTCTCCAGTAAATTTTTTATTTTATGGGCCCTATCGGACATAATGTCCAGGAGCCTGTCTAGCTTCTGGCCATATTAATACAAGAATCACTGCGCTAGGTGTGAAAACTAAATAACTAAATAATTAATTCGACCAGCCGCAACTATGTGTGTGAGTGAACTTATTATATCGCAAGTGAGTTGCGCTCGGTCTCGACAAATATAAATAAAATGGAATATGTGTGCTCTATAGGACGTGAAGAAGTTACTAAGTTCAGATTCTACTGTGAAAGAATTGTAAATCTCGGTAGTCACTACCTCGGTAATAATTGTGCAATATAACAATCTGGTGTGGGAAAAGGATTTTCAATCGCCAGCCGCTGTATTGATTAGGTGTTTCTGTGTACTAAGTGTACATGGTTTGTCCAAACAAACCTCTTAGTGATGTGACAATCTATTCAAAGACACCAATCCAAATATAAATGACTCGGTGTCACAGATTGGTCGTGTATAAGAAAAACAAAAACAAATTCTAAAATCCCAATCTCTAAATCGTGACGAATTTTAAATATAGTACGAACACTTAAATAATAAAAGTTAAACAGTATGAAAACTGATCACATATACAGTGCTACTCCGTGCACTCTGATTCCTCTCAAAGACAAAGATTAAATGCGGGGTTAATTTAACTAAAATACCGGCATCGATCTTAGTGAGCAGTCAGTTCAGAGTGGTCAGTTCAAAATGTCTCAAAAAAGGGTAAATTCATAGAATCCGGAAAGTCCTATGGTTTCTTGTGATCCGTCCTCTTTTCTCAAAAGATTTGGTCTGCTTTTTTCCTCCCTCTGGCAGGCTCCTTCACCTCTCGCTGGGGACGGAAACCTATTAAGATCTCCCAGGGGAAAAAAAGACGAAGAAAAATCGGCGGAATCCTCTAAGTGCAGTAATTCAAAAAATATTTATTTCTTTAAAATACATAGATGCACTTACAAGACAGACGAGTTGTTCGAGCATAAAATCAGTGGCAGAGTCTATTTAAGTGTTCGTACTATATTTAAAATTCGTCACGATTTAGAGATTGGGATTTTAGAATTTGTTTTTGTTTTTCTTATACACGACCAATCTGTGACACCGAGTCATTTATATTTGGATTGGTGTCTTTGAATAGATTGTCACATCACTAAGAGGTTTGTTTGGACAAACCATGTACACTTAGTACACAGAAACACCTAATCAATACAGCGGCTGGCGATTGAAAATCCTTTTCCCACACCAGATTGTTATATTGCACAATTATTACCGAGGTAGTGACTACCGAGATTTACAATTCTTTCACAGTAGAATCTGAACTTAGTAACTTCTTCACGTCCTATAGAGCACACATATTCCATTTTATTTATATTTGTCGAGACCGAGCGCAACTCACTTGCGATATAATAGCTTCTGGCCATGCCCACTGCCTCTCGCGGCCCTCCTTCAAGTTCGACTGTGAACAGGCTCTGGGTCAGGCTCTGTTGTAAGTGGCTGCTCTTCTGGGAAACAAGAAATTGTAAGTAAAATGAAAACATGTTTGTTCAACTAATGAATGTCAGATGATTTCATATCAGCATGCAGAGCTGTATGCTGACGTAATTTTTTTGTCAAAGGGGGCAAAGGTCCACTTCAACATTAAAAAAATGATTTGATGCTATTTCCAGTTTAGGAGCGCAAGTAACAGGACTGCCATTCTCATCTTTAATCTATGAAGCAGTTGATATTCTTGGCCTGCACTTGTCACTTTACAAAAAACAGGTGTACGAAAACTCTTATGGACGAAGTTTCTAATCTTACATCTTCTTGTCATTGCTCCCTGGGAAAGTGAATACGTTGGACTTGACCTACTGTATATAGATACTTTTCCAAAGTGAACAGAAAGTAGTTAGAAAATTGTTCTCTGCATTGTTACTGCACGTATCTGTTATTTCAAATATTAAAACCATAAATAACTTTGTGTAAGTGTACATACAATTGCAGATTGATATGTATTTAATAAGTTAAGGTAAAAGTTTGTCACATGATAGGACATCATTCTATCAAACTTCTCTTTGTTAAATTGTGCTGCAGTAGTCTGTATTTCTTGCAGCGTAACTTTGGGGATAATTTCCCTTACAGGCTAAATATGGAATCAATAAGCAAGAATATTTACTCATTGTTGATAAATTTAACTTGCTGAAATAATTAGTTCCAGTTGAACTTCTACACTTAAATTACTTAACATTACAAGGATATTGTAATGTTTATTAAAAGTCTGCTTTTGCTGGAGTTGTGCTTAACATAACAATCTTCTAACCTGATTATCATTCTTCTTGGAGTTTAGTACAGGAAAATGATGGCCTATCATTTAAGGTGAGACCTATGGTAGTAGTTTACAGTTTTACTAATATTTTTTACAGTTTTACTAAAATATGATGCTTGGGAGAGGCCTTTGAACCATATGTGGTATTGTGGGACAGTACAATTCTCACAGACAGCTTCAGCGACACCAAATTCTGGCATCACATATTTTTCACAGTACCATGTTAAACAGTGTTAAAAGTGTTTAAAAATGTTTTTGAAAAATGTGGGTGCACAAAAAACACTTCAAAACAATAACCCCACATTTCAGCAATGAGCCAGTTTTTATTCTAAAATAAAAAATAGTTTTTATTTTCAGAGACAATAGCCATAGATATTGTACATTCACTATAAAGTATTTAAGCAGCTTCATTAGGTCGCAATGTAAGAGGGAAAGACGAGGCATGTTTTATCTTGAAATTAACATCCAATTGTATTATTTCAGAGAGACAATAGTCACAAATATTTGCAAAACTGGAACAGGTAATAAACTAGGACACACAGAGCATGATTTATTCTGCAGTGGACTCATTGCAATTGGGCGGAGCCAGCCGTGAGATCACGGCTATCTCGGCCCAGCTGTCAGTTGCGAGACTCCGGCGTTCGGCCCGCTTCGGGTTTCACTTCAGCTCAGTCGAGCCAAAGCACATGCCTTCAGCTCGGCTGAGCCGCTCGGCTGGCTTAGGGAGCTGTACGGGCTATAGTGAATAGTCCATACAGCAGCCCTTCAGTTCTACTGAACCGAAGGGCCCTGGCTACGGCTGATCCTTCGGCTAGCTTTGTGAATAACCCTCTTGGTTTAGATCTACTTTAAAGGATAAGTGAAAGGAGTTTACTTTCAGGGTTAGGTTAAGATTGTGGGTTCAAGTGGAAGGGGGGGTTAACTGAAAGTAGACTTAGATTTTAAGCAGACTTAGATTTTTAGTGGAATTTCCGGTATTGTGGGTAAGTATCGGAGCATTTGGGAGAGTACGAGTACTCGCCCAAATACTCGGTATTGGCATTATTAGTTTCGGCGTCGGTGCATCCCTAGCAGATTCCTACCTTTTTTTTGTTCTGATGAAATTGCTGTTTGTTTTACAATGTCCTTTCCAGACTGGTTCCTGCATGGGAGGGCCTGCACTCATTATAATGACATTATTTTACAGAGGAAGCTGCAAAATCTGAATCTTTTTAGTAGACAGGCTTTGGGGATTATCTAACCTAAAATTATATTCCTATTGCAGGAGACGACTAACATTGTACTTGCATCTTAGTGCAGACTGAGAAAAACAAGGAAATGGCAGAGGCAAGGCGCTGGAAATGAGTTTTCTTTAGGCAAGTAGAGTCAGCATTTGTAAGTGTATTAGGCTGCATTCACACCTTTATTTTAGGTGCAATTAGGGATTTCTGCGCCAGGAACTTGCATTCTCCTGCAACAGAAATCCCTAAATTGGCGTTTTACAAATGGCAGCTGTCACCTAAGTTAATGATCAGGTGACAGAAGTTGCATGTAAACGCCTGCACACCGCATGTAAAGATACATGATATGTTTACATTCCGCTAGGAATCACTCTCCCTGGACGCATGTAATCATATCACTGTCACCTGATCATTAATTTGACTAGGTGACAGTCATGTCACTGTCACCTGATCATTAATTTGACTAGGTGACAGCTGTCACTTGAAAACGCCAGATTAGGGATTTCTGCTGCAGTCTGAGCAGTCTCCAATAAAGTTTCTTGTGGATGTTTTCAAGGCTAGTTATTACTTAAATTATTATTAAGTATCCTTGTCTCTGTGAAGAGCACTACCATGTTGTAAAACCTGTTATATTTCTGTCTGAAGGGACAGTGGGCATCACAGGCATCGCTTACGTTTTTGAATTGTCACAGCATCTGCTGAGAATGGTGCATGTTTCTGTTAAAGCACGTGCTGGCAGCTATTTTTTTTGTGTAAAGGGTTAACTGCGGAGTTAAACAAACCCAGTGACGATCATCACTCTCAGTCTACTGGCCTTAGACTGTTGTCCCACCAGCTGGAAGATCTTTGTGCAGGGTGAGGCATTGTCACGTCTTGATGATGGGGGTTGATCTTCCTGGATATTTGTCACTAATTATGTCAGCAAGTACAATATTATATTTACATTAAATTTATTAAAAAGTTTTATCTGCACTATTTGGGACACTCTTTTTGTTTTATTTCCATTCATATTTAAATTCCCTTTAATTATGTATATTTCAAATATATTTCATTATATATCTGGGTTACTGCAAAGAAATATTTTCCATCGGAAGTGCCTGTGACATTTTCTTTCACTTCCACTCAGTAATTGAAAATGATGTACACAAAACCAAGAAAGATTTCTATATTTTACTGTTAACAACTTTTCCAAATCCCTATTCAAAGCTCTGTATTTGGATAGCGATTAGATTGTCAAGAGGAAGTGTGATAACAGAAATCATGCACACTATTTCTGATATGACAGATTACCAGGATTGTGCTGCTTTGCCTGGGGGGAACATTTAACTACATCTATATGTCATCAAATTCTGTCTGCTTAATCGAAAAGTATGTTCTTAAAAAAAAAAATCTCAGCACAAGCTTTTAGTACATTTATGGGTATTTTTAGGTCAAAAATAAATAATTAATCAAATGAGAAAGTAAAAAAAAAATAATAATCTAGGAGCAGAAGTTATGATATTTAAAGGATAAATGTGCTTTTCGTGCACTTACCTTTTTAAGGTCTTACTTTGTACAGACGCAGTTTAGAACATACATATAACAGCTTACTCCCCCCACCCAACATGGACAACCCAGATGTAGAAATAGAATAGAAAGCTTCTCAACAGGTTGATATGATAAAGATATGTGAAAATCACAGGCGCCAAAACACAATAACTGCTCCTGAAAATGGTCTTCCAAAAGTATATACAGGGGGGCAGCTCCTCACAGTCAAGGGAAACTGAAAATCTGATGAGGACAAAGCAAAAGGAGGGCCTCCATAGTGTAAAATTGATTTATTAAGAATAAAACACGTAGCTGAAAAGGTACTTACAAACCAGCTGGTATAAGCCAGCTGATGAAAGAGGTTTGCCCTCAGAAACGCATCAACTGCAGGAGGGTCAGCATGCAGATGGCTTCGGCTTCGACTTCCTTTACCTCACCCTATTTTGGTGTATTTATCTTGATGGTCTCCTAAGATTATATCGCTTTCTGCTCGTTTATAACGGCTGGTTTGTAAGTACCTTTTCAGCGATGTGTTTTATTCTTAATAAATCTATGGTACACTATGGAGGCGCTCCTTTTGCTTTGTCCTCATCAGGTTGATATGATGTAGATGGGAGTTTATGGATGTCAATGAAGTTCAGGTCATGCATGCACAGGGAAAAATAATTTGAAAAGAGTCTGTGTAAAACTGATCAGGACAGCAAAACTCTCTCTGGTGCAGCATTTTGGGTAAATATGAGGTAAATATGACTTATGGGGGAGGGAAGGGTGGTCTGAAAAAGTATAGTATACTAAAGCACAGTGCAAGGTCAACCCAGAGGCAGAAGAGGCACCAGACTTGGACTTTGTGGTGGAGAAGGAGCAGGAGACTCTCCTGCCTCAGCTCTCCAGTTGTCTTCTGTGCTATGCAAGACTGATCTGTTAATATCCACATGAGCCCTGCTGACTGTTTACACTCGGAGATCAGCTTTCCCAGTGTAATCAATGGGGCTCCCCTGTGTGATTAAAGATTAAATGCACAAATCTGGTTTAATACTGTTAGTTTATTGAGTAGAAACAAGCTGATTTACACTGACAAAAAGGATGGGACATACCAAAATCTAAAGTCGGGTATACACGTATCTATTTTTCTCATTCAGCACTCAGGCTCAACCAGAACAGATTCCTCTATCAACACTTAAGAGTGTTGATGGACAAATCCCCCACTGTTTGCATTTTATTCTGACAGCAGCTACCAGCAATGTTCAGCGTTGTCCCTGATTAAGGGATGCCAGGTGGAAGGGTGGCAACAGTGGCGCCAACTGTGTGAATTTTGACATAAATAACCCGGTCTGAATAAACTGCCACCAGCTTGGCTGGCTTGCTAGGTGTCAGAGCTGGATGAGACATGGAAACCCATTGGTGAATATGTTATTTTCTTTTTGACTCCTCTTCTTGCTTGGATGTCTTCTTTTCAACCAATTTTGTTAGTGTTAGTGTATTTTAGCGTTTTTGTTGTTGTTGTTTTTATTCTTAGTAAAGTAGCAGTACTATACAACATTGTCGATCCCAATTTTTATTTCGTCTCCTTTCAGATTTTTGTTTTCCTAGAAAACTGTGAGATCTGGCACATTTAACACATCATTGGTTGCTAAGTTTATTGCCCTTTGGTTAACGAAATCATCGCTGCTCCATGTTTCTGCTAATATTGTTATTAGAACCTTGTATGTTTTATTTACAAGGCATGCAGTGCTTTCTATTGTCTTCAGTTTTTGATTTTCTACTAAGAATAAATTGTACAGTAAAATATAAAGTATAATGGATCATGATTAACACAGTGATTCAAGACAAAAATACATTCAGTAGCATTCCCTTGATTGTGCTATCTTCTTATTTCAATTAAGTGGAACTGCATGTGTCGCTGGAATAAAAAATACAAATATGACGATTTTAGTTACTAAACCTATGCAATAGATATTTTGACGAATAGGCAAGTTAAAAATAATGAAAGAAAACTACATGAAAACTGTTTTTATAAATAACAATTGGTTCTTAAGAAAGTAGCCCAAGTAGTGACCGGCCACCAAAAGTAAATTCCTAGCTTTTGGTTTTATGAAATCCAGGGACAGCCAACTATGGTCATAGTCCAAAGTTTGTTTTAAATATAACAATAGACAATATACCTTGGCCGATTCATGAAAATAATGCAAGAAATAACGTGCTATGTACAATGTGTACTATTCAGTGCACTCAGAATCTATCTTGCTCATGCCTAACTTCTGCAGGAAGAATCTTATTAATTGTTATAGAAATGGTTTATAAGATGAACTGCCAATAAGATAGAGTTTCTGCAGACAATAGATGTCAGACTGGCACTAGAATAAGGTGTGGCCTTTGGAAGATCCCCCAATATTAATGTGAACAACCATGCTCCTTTTAACATTTACCGTATATACTCGAGTATAAGCCGAGATTTTCAGCCCATTTTTTTGGGTGAAAAGTGCCCCCCTCGGCTTATACTCGAGTCAGCGCCAGCGCGTCATCTTACTTACCTCGCCGAGCGTCGCGTCACTGCTGCTCCGGTGTGCGGCGCTCCGAGCGGGGTCATCTGGCAGTCTCCGGGTCCTAATTTAGGTGGCCGGAGACTGCCAGATGACCCCGCTCGGAGCGCCGC
>NW_017307597.1:10937-19934 GCF_000935625.1 Nanorana parkeri | reverse complement strand
GAGTATATACTGCTAATACAGTGCAGACAATACATTTACAATTATACTAACATGAATGTATTAAATGATCTGTATGTAGCCCTGTACTATGGATCATTTAACCCATTCATGTTAGCAGAGGATCATTGTAAATGTATTGTTGCAGGCACTCTATATGTACATGTACTATATACTACATATAGAGTGCACTGAACAATAGATTTACAATTATCCTCTGCTAATATGAATGGGTTAAATGATCCGTAGTACATGATATGTAGCCCTGTACCCCCTTTTCCACTTACAGAGCTAGGTTATTTTTCTTTTAAATAAATATTAATGTAATTTTATTGGTATCTATCTACCAGTAGCTGCCTCATTTCCCACCCTCGGCTTATATTCGGGTCAATACTTTTTCCCAGTTTTTTTTGGTAAAATTAGATACCTCGGCTTATATTCGGGACGGCTTATACTCGAGTATATACGGTATGTTTGTGCCAAAAACATCTGCAGCATTATTTTTTTCCTGTAAGAACATTGATCCAACTGACTGATTGACCAAATTGGCTTTTTCCCAACTTTCCAACCTAGCTAATAGACACCTAGGTAGGTAAAGGTTCCCCACAGTCTGGCAGTTGTCTGACTCTGCTGAAGTTACAGCCTTTGTATGATGAGGGACTAATGTTTATAAGATTTTGTCCTATACCTACATCTTCATTGCATGACCAGTATACAGTAAAAACAAATGAGAAGTTGTTACCTTTTTCAGGTATTTCGCACCAGTTAGAGCAGCATTTCAGACTATCTGGACAATCAGAATCACTGGAGCATGTCGTTTTTGATTTTGATACATAGATAACTGGGCATTTTCCTGGTTTCTCTGAAAGAAATAAAACAAGATTTTTGTAAAATTCTTTACTTGGAGTATATTACAAGACACAGGATTTTATTCTGGAACTGTGGGTTAAGCACTTATCTTCAGGGGATTGAACAAGGACCACTGATGTCATCACGTCTAATGGATTACCTGCATTAGACGTGAGGACTTCGAGGGGCATTCCATGCCCCAAATTGAGGGGGAGAGAGGTGGGCACTGACTGCTGAGGGAGCTGGGATCAGGTAAGTAAAACAGCTTTATTCCAGCCCCTAGTCCAAAACAAACGCTTAAACTTTAAAGCGCAGGGGTAGCCCCACTGCAAAGGTCAGTTTTTGAGGGGTTTTTTTGCACCATGTGCCTTATGTAGGATTCAGTTGCCAAAGCAACATAACAGACGGGCCCTGCATTTTCTTCCAGGCAGGGTTCAGATATCACCCCCCAAGGCCAAGTAGAGGGGTAATCAATCCGGAAACTGCAGAAATGACCCACACTGGTTATGTAGCAGCTGTGAAATCTTGAGAAAATAACAGAGAAAAAAAGGGAACATGGTTTGATCCCTTTAGAGCAGAGAGAAGATGTCAGTCCTACTAGGGAACCATGGCTTATGCAGCTGAACTAAGCTGCATAAGCCATGGTTCCAGAATGAAACCCTGCAAAGTAGGATTGTGCAAATGATTTGCAGTATTAATGACTTTTGTTATATGCCATTTGAAACCTACAACAAATATACTGGCAGTTAAAGAACAGATGTGAGAAAAAGCAAATGTGCAATTAATAGTGGTTAAATTGTAACAGCTTAGATAAATGAGAAGAGATGTAAGTATAAGGGAAAGAAAACTATATTAAATGGTGTAAGTGCATTTGGGCTCTACCTGTCAGGAAATGTTATGGAATGTATGTAGTATGCAGCAAGGGCCATGTTAAATTAGCCCATCATAAAAAGACTGTCATCTTGTCAATACAAAGGGCATTCCCTGTCCCCTATATTCACCTTACCTGTGCTCCCTTTCAGCAATTGCGCTTCTGCATTCACCTTACCTTTGCACCCTTTCAGCTACTTGGTCTTCTGCATTCACCTTACCTTTACTCTCTTTCAGCTACTTGCTCTTCTGCATTCATCTTACCTGTTCTCCCTTTCAGCCACTTGCTCTTCTGCAGCTGGTGAGAATCCCTGGCACTTCCGAATATGGGAAAGCATGTGATTTGCTTGCCTGTAACAGTGCACAGGAAAAGCAGCCACATGCTAGGCTCCAGCACTGTCACATAAATGCGGGGGTGGGGTGTGAAATTGTTGCTCACCAAGTGATTGTTGCTCGCCGACACAACTGATTATACATTACACTGGTAGCAAGAACTTAGCTAGGATCCGCAAAATTAGGTGGAATATAGAAGACCCTTACCCCAGGACTTGTTACCAGTCCAGAGGCTGACCAAACCCTGCAGAGTTCTAAGAAAGCACTAACCTTCCCACTTATACTTATACGTACACTAATACTCAATTTGTCTCTAACAAGTAATAACAGGATCAAGCTGGCATTAATGTCCAACCCAACTTTTCCAACTATCAACGCTACTTTTTCACTACTGGTGATTTGCAGTTATTTGATGCCCCCTACTGCTGTTTAAACCTGGCAACATTTCAATGATTCGACTTCTATTATAAGTATTTTTTAACACGTATATCATCACTTCACAGAGACCATAGTAATCTTCTACTGACTAAAGTAGCCATGAAATGTTGCTAAAACGTACTTCTTTGCTTGCCTGCATTCATTTTGAAATGATTATGCATTGATATAATTTTTAGCTAAGGAATGTATTGCTTCTACAAGTTGTTTTTACAATATGCAATTACTGAAACTATTAATGAATGTATAATTGTGGCTGGGGATTATTGTGCATCCTTGTACTTACAATTAGACACACTTCACAGATTTATAATTAAAAATGTTTATTTATAAATGTGAACCAATTATATTATTTATTGTACAAGGATAACCTCCTGATGATTTGCTATGTAAATATGGCCCCATTATGCAGGTAAAACTAGTGTATTCATTGTTTGTTATGTTCTGTAAATAAAGAATAAAACATGTATTATTTATATTGAGTGAGCAGAGTAGTAAGTGATCAGGTTTCTCGATACAACTATTTAAAAAAGATAGCAAAAATATACTCCTTTGACTATGCAAAATCAGAATGTGAAATACAAATAAAAATAATGTACATTTCTATTTTTTTTATATTTTGGTAGCTGCGGGGCTTCTGAGGCTAATATTCTGAAAGACACCTTTAACCACTTGCTGGCCGGAGCACACAATAAAATCACACATGATACAAATCTGAATTTTTGGATAGAAAATGGCTTTAGACCCCCAAACAATTATATTTTCTGAAAGCAGAGGCCCTGTATATTAACCACTTGCATCCGCCCGTTGCAAAAAAACGGACGGATGGCAGACTTACATGGATGGGTTGCTGTAATTAGACAGCATTTTTTTTCTGCTTGCACGCCAGAAAAAACCCGCCCGTTCTTTACAGCGTTACCGGCTGTTTGACATACAACCGATCGGCGGCTATATAGCCACCGATCCATTGTATTTTGCTTGCCCCCCTCCGCTCCCTCGAGTGCCGCCACCGCCTGGAGTGCCGCCCCGTCCTGACCCCTCACCTTCAATCCCGGGAACCGCTCTCGGGACCAGTTCGGGAGGGCGCCAGGAGGTAAGATGGGAGGGAGATCAGCATCTTCCTACCTGCTGACCTCCCTCTGTAGTGTGAATGCGGAAGTAATGTGTAATACATCACTTCCGCATTCACCTGTCAGTCATCTGGCTGGGAGAAAAAGCTTATGAAGCAGATCTGTGCTTCATCAGCTTCTTTTGGGGTCCCCATGTGACATTAGGGGTCTTAGAGACCCCTAATGTCTCCATAAAGAGGACCTATCAGTATGCCTTTGCTATTATGTAGGGGGATTGTTATCCCCCTATGTGATAGCAATAACAATAAGTATAAAAAAGTAAAAAATTAATAAAAATCACATATAAAAAAAGTCCCCCACCCCCACGTTTACGCACATATAAACGTAGATACACATTCAATGCGCCAGTGCGCGAAAATGACAATTGCGCTACACATGTTACACTAAACTGATGAGGAAAAAGCTTTTAAAGCGTCACCTATGGCCAATTTTGGGTATCGTAGTTTATTTAGGTTTTTTTATTTATGTTTGGTGTCTTTTTACCCAACGTGACCCCGTCTCTTATATTTTACCAAAAATATATGGTTTTAATAAATGTAATAAATGTTTTATAACTTAATATAGGGGAAACAGTTTTTTTTTTATTTTCGAAAATGTTTCCTTAATATAGTAAAAAATAAAAATTGCAGTGGTGATTAAATACCACCAAAAGAAAGCTCTATCTTTCCCTAAAGAATGGTATAAAGTTCATTTCAGTACAGAGTTGCATGATGAAATAAATGTCAGTCAAAGTACCGCAGCGCTGAATACTGAAAAATGGCCTAGACAGGAAGGAGGTTTAACACCGCGGACTTCAAGTGGTTAAAAAAATGCAATGTCGCCCAGTATTTGCAAAAATGTTTATCAAACCAGTATTCTTTGAATAAAATACACTAAAACTAATTTAGTGCACAGAAACAGAATATAATACCCACATTTTTGGTAAAATATAAAAGACAATGTCAAGCCGAGTAAAAAAAAAAGATACCAAACAATTACGTTTTTGCACGTAGGCACACCCGACATGTGTTTGTGTAATATGTGCGTGCACATGGGGGGCGGGGACTTTAAACATTTTTTTTTTGTATTTTTTTTTTTTGCACTCAACATTTTTGCGATCACATAGGGGGCTAACAAGCCCCCTATGCAATAGCAAATATAATGTGACAGGTCCTCTTATAGAGATCTCAGGGGTCTTTCAGACCCCTTATGTCCCTGAGGACCCCAAAGAAGCTGAAGAAACAGAGATCTGCTTCCCTAGCTTCTTCTCCTGGCTCTAAGAGCCAGAGAATGTGTACAGTAGCACCGGAAGTGATGTAATACTGTTATTTTCTTTATTTTCACCTGATGATCTACCCAGTAGCCCACTTCCTGTCTTAGCATGGCTCCACTATGAAAAGCAAGGCTGCTGTAAACAAAGCTAGCAGGGTCTTGTCCTGTATTAAAAAGGGGATGTATTGCAGGGACAAGTCTATAATTTTGCCACTTTATAGATCATTGGTTCGACCTCATCTGGAGTACGCGGTCCAGTTCTGGTCACCAGTACTAAGAAAAGATGTCCTTGAGTTGGAAAAAGTCCAGCGGAGGGCAACCAAACTAATTAGGGGTATGGAGGACCAGAGCTACGAGACAAGGCTACTAAATTTAAACATGTTCACATTGGAGGTGAGGAGATTAAGGGGGATATGATCTCCATGTACAAGATGTTCAATGGTGGTAGCAACATTAGCGATAAACTGTTTAAAATTAACTCCATTACAAAAACTAGAGGCCACCACCTAAAATTGGTGGAAAAAAAATTCCAGCACAAGGGGCGAAGGGGGTTCTTCACAGTAAGATCAGTTAGGGTCTGGAACTCACTGCCACAGGCGGTGATTTCAGCAAATAATGTGGAATTGTTCAAGAAACTTTTGGACGATTTCTTAAGGGACCGTAATATACAGGGGTACAGGTACTCCTAGAATGAGATCCTAATAGGTTGGACTTGATGGACTAATGTCTTTATTCAACCTCAAATACTATGTAATCGAACCATCCTTGGACTGCAGTAGATATGTGCAGCAGCAAAAAATTTGTTTCGTTTCGGATTTTGCTTTATTTTGTTTTTCAGAATTCGGGTCTGAAAGTCAATTCGTTTCGGAATTCAGATTCGGACTAAATTTGTTAGCGGTAATCCATACGGAATTTTGTTTCGTTCGTTGCCGCAAAGTGACATTTAAGAGGAAAAAACGTTTTTTTGTTCTCAAATGCCACTTTGCTGCAACAAAATTTCGTCCAAAATAAACCGAATCGGAAATTCGGAATCGGAAATGCGGAATCGGAAATTCGGATTCGTTTGCATTAGTTAAATCTGTAATTCGGATACATCCGCATCTCCGAATTTCCGAAATTTCGTCCGAATTTCGATTAGGAACTAAATGAATCGCACATGTCTAGACTGCAGCATTAACAACCTGGGGAGAGGGTAGTGTTAGATGAACTAACAGATTTAGATTGACTTGAGTACCAAATTAAATCTGAATTCCAGCTAACACTTTTGAAGCGGCTACAGGAACAGTTTTTCTATTCTTTTTCTTTGGGGATAACAATTTTACATAAATGCATAAAAGCTGATCATTATAAGCACACCTGTCAGAGTTAAATGGTCTGTTTCAACCCTCTAGCTGCCACTTTTTCTGGACAGCTTATTCTGGTAAAGGCTAAGTTCACCTTTTGCACCCTTTACATGAAACTGCAGAAGCCTGAGCTTTGCAGCCGTGATCCAGTGATCACAGCTGCAATGCTTTCCAAGCTTGAATGCAAAATTTAAAAAAATGACTTCCAGATATTTAGTGTAAGTTGCTTATTTACAGTTGCACAAAAAGGCACAATTTACAAATATGTGTTGTTTATTAACTCAATAGTTTTATTGTTTAGATTTAGTAAGCTTTTTAAAAAGTTATGTTGTATTTCTGTGAGTTATTAATGACTTTAGTATATTTGTATAGAAAATATTATGTGCAACTGTGGGATGTACAAAATGACCAGCACTATCTTTTTATTCTACCAGTCTTGTGCTATATGGAGTTGGGAGTATTTTACAAACTTTCAAAGCTTTTAGTAAAAAAATAGAGAAACATGATAATCAAGTATAGACTATGACAAAAAAAAAGTTTGGCCACCTGAGGTGAAGAGTAGAGAGCAGGTCTAGCAGCTGAAGTAACCCAATCACATGGCAATCACATTGAAATGTTTGAGGCAGTATTAAATTAGATTGAAGGTCGTAAGAATAATTTGGCAATTTTTGGATCAGGAGGGTATGTATATGTAAATGCTTAGGTTTGCATACAGCTGCGACATCTGTCAGCCTGTCATTGATTTGTACAGGCTGCAGCCCCTGGCTGTATGCATCACTTGTGGCTCATGAGTGCCTCCTGGGCACATAAACACATGCATTCTTTATGCTGTTGGCCTTCTGCACTCGTTTAAATGATGCCTGAAAAACACATTAAGACAGCTGTTACAATGAAAAATGATTTCTGTGATTGGTGGCTATGGGTTACTGCATCTCTATTTAAAAACTGTATTGTGTTAATAATTATACAAGGCATTTAATCAATTGCAAAAAATAACAAGAAAGTCCCTTTATTAAAAGAGTCAAATGTAGAAAATCATACTAACCTTTTGATGCAGGCAGGCAGTCTTTAGATGATCCTCGGTCACAGCATTTGGCAGGTTTTTTACAACTAAAGTCACTAACACATTTTGGTTTTTCTAATTTACCTTCTTCAACTGGCAGATCATTATTTGGACAGAAGCCTTTTCGTACTAAAGGAAAACATATTAAAGTTGTCAATACTTTACAGGAATTATCCAAAAATGCTTCTTGCATTGAATGTATCTCTGTAATATCTGATCAATTAAATAATGTGGTCTATTTTCTAAAAAGGCCCATAATTGTCCAGTGAAACTGCACATAGATTTGTTCTGTGAGAATTAACCAGCTGTTGTGAGAATGAAGCAAAATTAAAAGGCTATTTTCTCTTCTGGTTGAATGTTCTACAAATATTATGGACAGTAGTAAATCAGAAACATACCACATTATGGCCACTGAATGGACCTGAGCATCATAAGAAATAAATACATCTTAATAACAAGATATACAGTACAATGTAACTAATGCTTCTAATGGGATCCCCACAGTATGAATTGCTAAATTTTTCTGCTAATTTCTTCCAGCATTCTCTAGAATTGGTACATTGCACTCATGTTACTAAGATGTTAGTGTATGCAATCATGCCATCATCAAGTCCTGGTTATACAGCGGAGGACTGGACATCTTTGGGCTAGCTGGCTAACATAACAACCGACAATTTCCTGGTAGGAACAGTTTTCTTTATGCTATAGAAAGTGCCCTGCACAAAACGCCAGAGTTACTGGTGGCCATGGGGAAAGGATGGTGTTGGACTTGGTTTATTGTGATACACATATTCACATATTTGTAATCTAAAGATGAAGGATTGTAAAGCATAGATTGTAAATCATGAAGAACTTGAACTAAAGAAGTTCATCCTCTTTTTGAAAATCCTCTTGTGCCTTGTAAAAATGATATGGACTCACCTAAATATTATGCTAAATAAAATAATCACACAATCCTTATTATTCAGCTTCCTTTAACAAACGTGTTAATTGTACAGTTTTGCAATCTTCTAGCATTGACTTAATTGACTTAACAATTCAGAATCAATGCTGGATGACTTCCCTGTGACTATGATCACAGGTCTGAACAGGTATAGTATATAGTACTCAGCAGCTGTCATTGGCTGCGGGTCTTGCTCTGACTGAGGTCTTATTGGAGGATTACCTCTACTTAGGGATAGGGCTATTAGCCTGAGATTTATTATTTGTATTGGCCAAGGAGGTAACTGCCCCCCTGACTCCAGCCCAGTGCTCCCCTGTGGCTATACAATTGTAGCACTATCCTTTGTAGCCTACAAATGGACAAACTGGCTCCACTCCAGTACATTGTAAACTCTGCTGACTGACTCACTTTAATGCTTTTCTTCTCTGCAACTTCCTTCTCTCTGTTTCTGTATTTTACTTCCAGAATGCTTTTCAGCCTTCTTCTGCCTTCAAGTACACCCTTAAAATTCCCCTTTTAAGGCAAACCTATTTTGCTAAAATACCCTGTATAATAACTGTTCCAGCACTATTTCCTCATCCACAAGCTGACGACTCACGCTCTGCTACCTTATATAAAGCTTTCTCTATCCTTTAACGCTTGTTTCAGGTATCTAGTACATGTATTTCCTGTACAACTGTATGAACTTTTCATTAGAACCATTTCATGTACTATGCATTTGTATCCATTTTGCATCACTTTTTGCTTTCGTAAAAAACATGAGATGACAGTGATTTATATTGT
>NW_017307597.1:0-10736 GCF_000935625.1 Nanorana parkeri | reverse complement strand
TATATATATATAAGGCAATAGTTCTGATAATAACAGCATGCTCTAAATCTTTATCTAAATCAAATTATTTTTCCATGTGGCCTTCTAATGCCTACTAGAAACAGTTGATTTACCAATAAACAATCTACAAAATGTAAGGCTATTAAAAGGGATCTTTAAGTCAGTACTGACTATTCTATCTAGTAGAGATGTATTAGTTAGAGATGCACCGATAACGTTTTTTCGGTATCGAGTACCAATATTTTAATTTTCGGTACTCGCCGATACCAAATGCTGATACTGGAAGTCCCATTAAGGAAGCCAGGATGCGTGTAATGATAAGCAGGGAAGCAGTCTCCATGCTCCCTCGTCACCAGGTGATGAGAAAGCATGGAGCCGGCTTTCTGGCCAATCAGGAAGCCGGGCTATGAGTCATTATACGGCGCCCAGCTTCCTGATTGGCCTGGGAAGCCGGCTCCAAGCTCCCTTGTCACCAGGTGACAAGGGAGCATGAAGCTGGCTTTCTGGGCAATCAGAAAGCTTGGTGGCGGGCAATGACTCGCTGTCTTGCTTCCTGATTGGCCAGTTTCCCAACCAATCAGGAAGCTAGGCGGCGAGTCATTACATGCTGCCCGGCTTCCTGATAGGCCGGGAAGCCTGCTCCATGCACCCTCGTCACCAAGTGAGGGAGCATGGAGCTGGCTTCCCCGGTCAATCAGGAAGTCAGGCTGCGTGTAATGACTCGCTGCCTAGCTTCCTGATACCGGAAGCTCAGGTATCAGGCATCGAAGCACTTGGGCGAGTACCAGTACTCGGCATCGCCCAAATACTCGGCATCGGCACAGATACCGATACTAGTATCAGTATTGGTGCATCCCTAGTATTAATACGAACTAGATTTGGTGTTTCTTACATATACGCTATTGTCTTGATTTTTATCGGTGCATACTGTGGATTAAAAGAATACATGCCCCTAAAACTGTTATTTCTGGGTGAATTCTGGTGAGTTGAATCACCTTTTGACTTACATGTTTTAAACCCCAACTCCAGCCCAGTGTATCCCCACTGAGGAGATTTCCAATTATTTCCTGTTCTGGCCAATCCCTGGAATCTCCAAGAGATATAAGACATAAGTTGGTCTGTCAGGCCACTTGATCCCACACACAAGTAAAATAACATACTTTTTGAATTGTCACCTTAATTTTTTCTTATATATTGATTTAAAGAATCATAACAAGCTCAAGTAATTTAAGATTTTCCCAACCAGGATGGTGTTAGAAAATATGGATTTTATGAAGAACAGGAGGCGAATATTATCCCACCCATTTAACCCACCCTGTGTCTGTGTCTGCGTTTTAGTTTAAAGCTTTCATTATGGAATTCTGGTGGCTCAAGTTATGAAGTTTCAACTGATGTTTTCTTAATTTCCCAAATCGCACCCTGAAAGACGAAGAATTTGTGGGAGCCATCCTCTATTATATATTCTGGTTCATGCTGATTGGTTCATTTGTTGTACTATCAAGTTTGTGTGCACTTTTAAGTTTGTTTAACCTTTGTTAAGCCTGTGCTGCTGGAGCTAGTAAAGAAGGATTGAAAGCATAATATGACCCTCATGCCTGATTTAAAATGTCAAGTTCTTAGCAAGCTTACAATTTTAAGCCTATGATGAAACCGTGTTGCCATCATTTCATCATCTGTGCATATTAGAAAAAGACAATAAAAACAACCCTCCTTTCAGTTCCTTATTATCCCTTTGCAGCATGTTAGTTCTTGTAGAAATACAACTATTCTTGTTACTATTAATTAGCATAGTGAACCTTCTTGTATTTCCGGTTACAAGCGTACACAAAACATTGCTCTAAAGTGAGACACAAAAAATTGCTAACACAGGGAGAAGCAGTAAGCGACAGACTGTACCTCCATAGACACATTGGAGTCCACATCCTGTATCACAGCATCTTAATTGTCCTGAGCAGTCACTGTCATTGGAACATTTGTTATCAGAGGGACATGTACAATTCTTTGATGCATTTGGCTTTGGACATAAGCCTTGTTTGGCTGCAGATAAAAATAAAGAGTGAAACCAAACTTCAATTCTAAAAATGCTAACACTTGTTATATATCAGCACTTGCTTGTACGGGATATTATATCACATTTCTTCTAGCAGAGGCAAGACTGGAATAAGAACATAGTACAATTTCATATTTTATAAAGCCATGTCTTCACTTCCTATTATTTACAGTATTATTGTGTTATCTCATGTGTTTATTGGTTTGCAGCAAACATTTAAAACTAATCTTGTTACATGTGAGAATAGACCACAGTGCTGTAAGAAAAGTCACAATAAAGCTAGAAATTCTTAGAAGTCTCATGCTGCTGTTTCTAAGTAATTAAAGTGACCAGAAAATAGGTTATAGAAATGTTAGTCCTGTCTTATAAAACATAATATCAAGTTCTGCAATGTTCAGTGAGACTATCTGTATTTGGACTAACAGTACAACAGAGCCAACAGGGTCCTGAAAATGTACTTTTAGTCCGAATAACTTTTACTGAATGTTGTAGTACTCCACTGTAAGGTCTTGGTGACCTGTTTTAAAATGTTAAGCCCACAGCTGAGAGCTACATGGATTTAAGGACACTGGCACACCCTATTCTAGGAACCAATTACTCAAGAAGCATATGCTTGGACTGTGACAGACTTTGCCATAACACGTTTGTAATTAAATTATTGACTACTGCATTTCTAAGAGCTCATTTTTGAGGCAGATTCCCTATGGAATGAATAAAAAACAGACAGTATGGTGTAAAGTAATTTTACATAGCATACAGTACAATGCCCCTATACCCACATCATCACTAGTCAACATGAAATGTTGATTTTTCTATGCAAAAAAAAATAATAAAAAAATCTTTACTTAACACACATTATTTCACAAGCTACATTTACCTATCACACATTATTTCACAAGTACAGATAATACATTGAGCATTAAATGTACAGTTTAGGCCTAAAGTAAAACCTCAAATCATAGATATGTCAAGCATTAAATTTGGTGCACGCGCAACATGGCAAAAAATGTCCAAACTTTTACAACTTTAGTTTAGAGTTAACCATAAATATGTGCTATTATGTGGTAGTATTTTTTATGTGACAGGTCCTCTTTATGAAGACATCAGGTCTATTAGACCACTGATACCTCCTCTGCCCACTTGCCAACAAACAGACACTAAAGTTAGTACTTACATTCCTGGCCAATACTGGCCAGAACCTGAAAACTGCAAACCTGGAAGTGCTCAGAGCAAAGCACTTCTGGGTTCAAAACTAAGTGGGAGGATCAGCCAACAGAAATCAGGCCTCGGGTACTATGTAAAAATGGTTACTCTATGTAATGTTTGGAATTATCAATTTTTACATAGAGCGTTGCTTGGGCTCAAAATTCTGGGTTAGCATGAAGGAGGTTAAACTATCCTTGCTTAATCCCTCTAACCCCAGCAGAATGCTTACCTTTCCTTCCCTTTACCCCCACTCTGTTCAGCTCCAAGAGCCCAAGAAAATACTTTTTATTTCCAGGTGCAAAGCAGCAGGAGACTTACTCTATATGTATGTGCTGTCACATAAAGTTCATAACTCTGTTTAAGTAATAACTGCAGGGACTCATAGCTTACAAAGGACTTTCTTTTTACTATTAGAGGTAGGTACAAGCAGTGAGGGAGCAATAGGAAGGTAATTATTTTGCATTTAAAAGGTCTGCAGTAAAACAAGCCTTTGGCTTTCCCCTGCATGGGCAAAGCACAGGTTTGCTTCAAAGCTATCTGCCTATTCTGTTCTCTTGAAAGGTTAGTTAGCATATATTTGGTTTAATACATATATTTGTGTAGAGCATGACAGATGGCTGACTCCATTAAGGTCTCTGCCCTTGTATTTTCAGGTCTGCCCAACATCCCACCACTTATGATGGAATTGCACTCTACCTTTTAGACACTTCATTTATTTTACATTATGAAGAAGGTAAGAGGAGAAACTATAGCAGTAAAATCTTGGCACTGCCTAATATTTCTACCAGAAACTGAAATATATGTTTGTGTGAACTAACCTTTTAAAACAAACTAACCTCAAATACTATGTAACTATGTAACTATGTAACTATGATTTTAAATCAGTTAACAGAACAGGCAGTTATTTTTATATCTATTTATGATTTCATAAATATCACATTAGGCTGCTTCATATATCTATGTCATAAACAAAACCACAATTTTATTACTGCAGAGCTAGAAATAGTAGTTTGTCAGATTACTTACTTATTTTGCTTTTTGTAGTCTCACATTTCACTTCCACCCAAAGAAGAAGAAAAGTAGTTGTGAAAAGCAAATAATATGGCCTCATTTTGTTTTCTAGCACTTGACTTTCTGTAACAACTGATTCTAGCAAGATACACCAATGTCAGTGTTTAGGAAACAATAGACACACCTTACATATTATAGAGTCACCTCCTATATTTCTAGACTTACAACATATACTTCAGCCTACACAACGTATCCCTCCCATCAGAACTAAGGCTGGAAATATTTGCTCATGTTTACCGTCATAATACACATTTATATGAATGCTATCATTAAAAAGATGTTAAAGATTATACTATTATGCTATTTCCAAGGTGGCTTACTGTCATTTACTGCCATTTCTCTACAAACTAGATCTGCAAGTTGTCAAGCAAAACAGAGCCAACAACTGTGTGCTAGAATTACAACAATAAATTTGCTCTAACTTGTTGTTAGCAAAATTGATTAAGGTTTCATTCACACAGGTATAAACGACAAGTAGTTGTGCTAGGAGAATTTTTTTATAAGCTGATCCTTACTCCGATCATCCTATCCCACCTCAGATCGGGTATCACCCAGCAATAAATCAAGTGGGAAACCTGAATAGGGTTTGAGGAGGATAGATTAATTGTTCCTGTATTATAAATTCTGGTGTGAGACGAGAGTAAAATACCCTTTCGATGAAGTCCATTGATGAAACGCGTCAAGGGAGATAACGGCTCCGTCTCACATAGACTATACGGCTTGTACGGCTGAGTGCTCCTACCGCTCAAACGCTTGTAAAATTGTGTTTCTTGTAAGTGCATAAAGAACCTGCTATTACCAATTAAATGTTTTGAAATACTGCACTTAGGAGGCCTCTGTCTTTTCCGTTTTTTCCTCTTTCAAAATACCGGTGGGTGGTTATCGCTATTATATATTCACACCAACCATAAAGAGGTGTCTGCAATTTCACATATAGATTGTAGTCAGAGATGACATGGTCACTTATGCAGTAGTGCTTGTTCACTGAGAATTAATCAAAGACCACACACAGGTCCATTTATGGAATAATTCATTTAATTGCACATTCATGTAATGATTCACTTATTTTATAAAGTTTATATATCACATATATGTAATAATTGATCCACTTATCATAGTTAATGGAGGTGTATTCATGTTGATTTTCAGTCTAGTATGACAACCTAGCACAACATATTAGCCATTTATTCATTCACACAGGTGTTTATCATTAATGCCACCATTTTGAGATACCTGTCCGTCCAGTTATTTTCCTCCATCTTGCAGGGGAAGAAAAACTGAAATTGCCAGACCTATGTTGGTTTATGGGGAGTCGGATGTAAATGGACATGTGTTTACATCAGATTACCCACGATCCGTCACAAACAGGTCTGCCAAAACAGAACTCTATTCTATTTGCTTTTCTGAACCTGGAAAGAGTCAGGAGTAATTGGATGTAAACACAAAGGACACTCAATCTCTAAAGGATCCTTTCCTGGTGAAATGTGGTTTTGTTTTGTGACCAGAAAAGCCTATGTGCCTAGTAATACTGTATGAGCAGCAGCGGGAAGGGAAAGGCAGTTGTGGGTGGTGCAGCCCCCCTTCATGCAGTAGCCCCAGTACAGTAGACTTTCATTTTCCCAGGAAATCCTATTTTAAATGGATTGTCGTACAATGTTTTTTATACGAGCCCAAAATGTTGCCCTAGCCACCATATGCCATCTAAAATATATGGACATGTTCAGTACAGAAAAGGAGTTTTCAACCCATAAGAAATGCAGGGAACGGTTGTCAGTGGGATAGGAGGGCACAGAGAGCAGTAATACACATTGTCAAAAGTTGTTTCCTTCTTACCTTGCTAATAATGCTTTTGTTGTGTGTCTCTATTCAAGAGGTATACAGTACAATACAAACAGTCCCCAGTCCATCTTGTCACAAAACAATTAATTAAACTGCCTTAACATTTTATTAAAACTGAGTTCTTTGTTGCATATGGTTTCAGATTCATATAAAAACACACTGCTGCAGTATCGCATAGGTGATAAAGCAAGCATGGGTGCACGGCAGTGGGGGCAACACAAATAGAATAGAATATATCAGGCAGGAGATCTGTAGCAAGTAGTATAAAACTTTACTTGTCCAACATAATACAAATAGCATTTTGGGGCTGTGCAGAACATTTTTCTAAAGACACAGACGGAAAAAAAACTTGACGGAGGCTCCAACCAGCCTACAGTTTTGGCTGGAGTTTGGAATTAAACTGATATTCTATTCATATAACAACTGCACATTACATGTTTATGTAAACTATATATAATCAGTCTTTTTTTAGAATTGGAATGTGAAAGCTTAGTAAATGATACAATATGACACAAAACAGCAATGTGGCAGTTGAAAGAAATCCAATTTATTAAAGAAAGATGTGACAAAGGTCAGATGAAGCCCCTGTTTCTAAGATACATATGAGAAAACAACAATATACGGGTTTCTAATTCATCTATCCATAGGGAAAATAATACGTTGATGTTACATGAATGTGTTAAATCAAAATAATTCAAGAACATGCTACCACACATAATGCAGGACATCAAAAATACTGGGAGAGCTCAAATCCTTAACAAGCAACCTTTCTTAGCAAGTACTTCAAAGACAAAACAAAAGCTTTAATGTTGCTGTCAGACGCCTACAATAAATAGTTGCAACAATGAGACGTGCTAAGAAATAGGTATTTTTGGCCATACTAGCATATTATCTGTGTTTAAAAGAATAGTTTCACTCTCAAAAAGTCACTGAATTCTCTATCTTTGCTGAGAAGTGAATGGTGAAACTTCACAAATAGTTTAAACGACTTCATCAAACTCGATCTTTCCAAAATTGAGCTCATAGGTTTCTAGGTGTAATCCTGGACTCTGAACTCTCCTTCTGCCCCTCATCCAATCACTGTTGGAATGTTGCTGCCTTCACATCTGTAGTATTTCCACAATTTATTTATTTCTAAACCACCAGTGGACCAGCCGATGTAGCCTCTGCTCTCCTGCAGATCTATTATGTCTATGCGCTGACCTGTTTATTAACCCTTTCAATTCCCTTATCTTTCACATTTATACATTAACCCTTTCATCTCAATACTCCCACATTCATTCTACCTTCTGCACTTTTACCAAGTCCCATGTTTTAACCCCCTCAGTACCAGCATGTTTATTGCGGCAAAAAGTTTGTTACATTGTTGCGTAATGGAGGAATTCTCAGCCAAACTTGCACAGGGCTGAAAAATGGCCTGGTAATGAAAGGGTTTAACATGCAGGTACTGAAGTGGTTAACAAATGAAACCACACTGCCTTGTTATCTCTCACTATTGCAACTTCCTTCTTATTGTCCTACCTTTACACAGGCTATCTTCCCTTTAATCTATCCAAAAATGTTGGATCCAAAAACCAACCATTCTGTGGCCAACATCACTCTGTGACAATCCCTCCACTAGCTTCTGCAATGAATAAACACACAAAAAACAATAACAACAAAGGCATTTACAGCTCTGCACCAAGCAACATCACCAACCTTGTCTCAAAAAATTATCCAATACCTCCTACTCCCTAGCACATTTGTCACCTCTTTTCATGTACAACTCCAGGAGCCTATCCTGTCTCTACTTGAAAACTGTACTTTTTCCAGGATTTGGGACCAGTGGAATAGAGATATTTTTCTTTCTAAAAAGGTATGGCAGAAATATTCTAACCTATTGAGAAATTTCCATAGAGTGATGTTTTTTATGAGTGCGCAGGAATGTTTTATGATTAGTACTTTTGGTTTCTATGTACAATTTGAAAACTATGAAAACATTGCATTCTTTATTTATAGTTGATATTGATAAATGTCTGCAACTGTTTAATTCTACTGCATACCTGAACCATGCATAACATGTATTTATCCATCTAAATTCTGCTCAATAAACTCATTCTAAAACATATATTAATATAGTGCATACAAAATTTAACAAACCTACCTTTTCAATTGACAAGTTTAACGCATTCAGCAGTTATGCTTATCTTAGATCTCCATAGTCTAACAGTGTATGTTGTACTTGGCTCTTGCTATGACAGAAAGGGAATACCCTAAAGAAATAATCTAAACTCTTGCAGTGGGTCTACCCCTGCACCGCCAGCGTTAAGTACTCATTTTCATCTAGGATGTAAAATAAGAAAGAAACACCTGAACTGTGGACCCGTCTGGCTGCTAGACCAGTCTTTGCTGCTTAGCTCCCCCCTCCGTTCCAGCGGTTTAAGAACCTGTCAGTCATCTCGTCCTATGGAATGTATTTGATGTTTGGATGCCGAGAGACATTCAATCGCCGGAGCAGAGGAGGCTAGCAGCCAGGCAGATCCACGGTATGGGTGAGTATATCTTTTTTATTTTACACCCAAGATGAAAACGAGCACTTAACCATTGCCAGGGTAGCCCCACTTAAAATTATTCCTGCCCAGAATTCTTCTTTAACTAACTCCCGGGCGGCCGTTTTGTATACACGGCCAGCAGGGACCTTCTTGGATGCAACTGGGCATGTATACACGTCCTCTTAGTCCCGCCCACTCGTGCACGGCCCGCGGTGCGCTCGAGTGAGAAAGACACATAATTTAAAAACCGGCAGCGATGCCTGTTAACATACAAGCGATCCGCCGGCTGTAGAGCTGGCGGATCGCTTGTATGGGGTCCCGGTATGTGCGCCCCTCCGCGACTCCTCCCCCTCCCGCTGATCCCGGGCTCCGCTGTGCCCGGTGCAAGCCCGGGACCAGCATAGTGGCTCTCTTACAGGGGACTATAGAGGGAGGTCGGTTCACGATCTCCCTCTGGTCCCCTCTCCGCTGTCAGAATGCGAAGTGGTGTATATTACATCACTTCCGCATTCTCGTGTCACTCTCCAGCTTCAGATGCTGGAGAGAAGCAGATCTCTGCTTCATCAGCTTCTTCAGGGGGGTCCTAGGTGACATTAGGGGTCTTGGAGACCCCTGATGTCTCCATAAAGAGGACCTGTCAATTCTTTTGCTATCACATATAGGGGTTTCTTAGCCCCCTCTGTGATAGCAATAAAGTTAAGTGGGGAAAAAAATAGGAAAAAAATGTAAAGTTTCCCCAAATTTTAAGTTACATATAAAAAATAATTACAAATTATTTTTTTTAAAGTCCCCACCCCTACATACACGCATGTAAACATGCGCATAAAAAACGACGATTGTGCCCATTATGCCGCACATGTTACATATCACCGCAAACGTCGCAGTGAGAGCAATAATTTTGGGTATGCTAGTTTTTTGCAATTTCGAGAGTGCGCGCAATTTTTAAGCTTGACATGTTTGGTGTCTATTTACCCGACGGGACCCTGTCTTTTATATTTTACCAAAAAAGTGGGTAATATTGGTTGTTTTATAACATAATGTTAAAAAAAACTTTTTTTTTCAAAATTTTCAGTAATTTCTCCTGAATATAGTAAAAAATAAAACCCCCAGTGGTGATTAAATACCACCAAAAGAAAGCTCTATCTGTCCCCAAAGAATGGTATAAAATTAATTTCAGTACAGCGTTGCATGACAGAATAAATGTCAGTCAAAGTACCGCAGCGCTGAATACTGAAAAATGGCCTGGCCAGGAAGGGGGTCTAGACACATGGTCTTCAAGCAGTTAACATACTGTGAGTACATTTCTGCATTGCAAAGTACATAATTCATGTGATGAGTAAGGATAAAAGAAAATGTGGTCAATGACAAAAATAATGTAGACATACCAAAGAATCTAGTATGCTATCAATCGGAATGCTGTGCAGTCTGTGGTGCTGAAAAATATCTCGAAGGACATTGTGGCCCATCAGTGAAGCAAAGGTCTAGAGATGGTCATAGATTTTAAGGGACTGGCCATAGAGGTACGATAGTTAGATCACTGGGGTTGATGCAACAGAGATATGTTGCTAATGAGTAGTATTGTCACATAGCCAATAATGGAGAATTGCATGATATGTCATGATACTGAATACAGTCAACTGAAGAAATCTTTATCTAAGGTCAAAATCGATTGTCGATTTGACCCCATCAACTGACAGAAAGTTGATATATGATATGATATGAAAGTCATATGAAAGTTCTTTTGAAAATCTAAGAAGTGTAAGGCCAGCTTTATGGTTACTAAATGATCAGATCCCTCCTCCGTAAACACTGCATACTGCATTTGTAATATTTTATTCTGTTAGACTGTACTAATTAAATTAATGGGCTGGTATAAAACAACTATACATTATAAAGTACCCTAGGGGCGTGGTTTGCGCATGGCACCGAGCGGACGTACCTAACCTGAGCTCCGTCTTCCACCCCGAGCAAACCATCTAAATACCACTCTTTAAATAAGGGCGACTGGCGTACGAGATGGCGGCTTAAACCCGAAGCTC
>NW_017307596.1:461905-473454 GCF_000935625.1 Nanorana parkeri | reverse complement strand
CGTGTTTGTGGCGTGTATGTGAGGTTAGTAAATCAACCCCAATGAATGAAAAGCCCTGATGGAGGGGGTATTTATATGTACCCCTGAAATGTGGTAATATTTCCATACTGTCCCTTCAACCCTACATGGAATAAAGATGTATCTGGATTATTAAATGTGTGTGTTAAAATTCGATTCAAAATCCTGCAATTTGACACCACAAACCAAGGAGACAGTGAAAATCCTCCAGAATGTAGAAGCTGCTTGTCTGGTAGTCAGATCAACTATAACGACCCTTTCAAATTTCAAATAGCCAGCCACACCAATAGGACAAACTTTGAGGGTCCTTCCCTTTTATTCCACTTCTTTCCAATACCTGAACAGTTAAGGTGAATGTACTGTCTGCTCATTGGTTAGGCAGTAAACAAAACAATGGTACATATGTCCAGAGACACAGTACAGCTTCAACCAAAAGGATTATGTGACATAAAAGATTGTTAGACTGCTATTAACCACATTAGTAATGGAACTTTTTTTAATATGTTACACACATACTAAAATCTGAATGTTTGGATAGAAAATGACTTTAAACTCCCAAACAATTATACATTTTCAGAGGCCTTGTAGAATGAAAAAATGGTAGTTACATTTTTTTTATCTTATGCAATATTTGTGCAAATGTTTATCTGCTTGATATTTTTAGAATGAAATACACAAATTAGTTTTAGTACACACATATACTCAAAATTATCCATAGGCAACTTTTTAAAAGCCTTTACTGCTCACTAGTTTAGAGTTAACCATGAATTATGGTCCTAGAATTATTGCTCTCAATCAAATGTAGCACAATTGCTGTTTATGTACACTTGCATGCCCTATGAGTGAGCCTGTATTCACATGCAGATGGGAGGGGTTGCATACTTTTTTTAATTTTAATTACATTTATTAATCTTTATATTCTTAGTTCTGGTCAGAAAATAAAACCAGCAACTAGCAAAAAAAGAAAGGAAATGTACAGAGCTTTGTTTACACATTTTTTTATTTATGTGTTATGGTAAGGAATAAAAAACAGCATAGTTGGCTACTGATTCAAATATTCAAGTACATTTTTGTTAAACTCAATGGACATGTGTCTTTTTTTAATCTGACTGACTATGCAGCTATGGAAGTGAGACAATGTGATTGCCAGACTGGTAGCACTCTCATGACAGATTATGTGGTATTTGCAAAAACTGTACTCATTCTTTACTTTAAAAAAAAGAAACTCCTTCACTTCTTCTGTCTGTTATGTATAGCTGTACCCTTTGAGAAAACAGTTACTTTTTTGGCATGCTTTGCTTCTCAGAGTATAACAGGCTTTGCCATTACATGGTGGTCCTCACCTTCCACCATTTAACAGGAATTATTAAATGAATTCACTTAACTCTTTTAATAATTTGCTCACATGACAACTTTCTTCTTGCGTGTCAGTGAAGTGCATGTTTCCTAAAGTTAACCTTATATTCAACCGGACTTGTTCTCATTTGAAGGCATTTAGGATATGATTAGCAAAGCCTTGTTGCAAGTGAATGTCAGGTTTAAGAAATTAATGATCTGACAATCCAAATTTTAAAGGAATGGAATAACATTCTTCAAGAAGCCAGCAAACATCTTTACTATTCAGCTCTTAGTAGAAGAAGCTATAGCATTTAAAGAACATAAAGGCTTAACAGGCTATCATTGAATAAACAAAATACAATTATTTAAAGTCAACATTTCTAAATGTGGTGCACCAAAACCAAAAATAAAAAAAATGTGTCAGGCCAAAGCGGAAACTAAAATATTTTTTTCTAACCCTTTTAAAATGTTTTAAATATATGTTTTAACTTTTCCAAAAAGTTTTTATTTTTTATTTTATTTATTAATTTTTATATATTTTTTTTTACTTTACTCTCATTGGCTCTGGGGAAATATCATGGGTCTAAACAGACCCCTGATATTTTACTTTTAAAATAGAAAAAGAGATTGAGGACACAGAGTCCTCAATCTCTTTTTCTCCACCCCGTTATAAATGAACAGGAAACCACTATACTGCGTGTTCCTGTTCATTAATAACTTGTGGAAATAGCATGTTTACTATGTCCACAATCATAAATGAACAGGAAGTGATGCAGCACACTTCCTGTTCATTCATAATTGGGGACACAGTAAATATACTATGCCCTCAATTATTTACAAAACTCTGCGATCAGTGATCGATGATTATTTGTATACTGCTCTCCATTCTTTTAGCTGTCAAAGGAGGCTGAGACGGCGGTGTGGGAGAAAAGCTTTGTCTGACAGCTGATTCCTTCCCCCGCGCCACTCTCCATCCTTATCTGTCACAGGAGACTGAGCAGGGTGGTGTGGGAGGAGACCTCGGCCTCCTGTGACATCGCCGCTCACAGCGCTCTCCTCCTCACCATGCTTGGCCTCTTGACAGTTTCTCTACTCTCCACTGGACGCTCTATGTCAGAGTGGACAGAAACTAGAGATGCATTGCAATTTTGGTAGAAAAATTGTACTTTCGGCATTTTGCCCAAAGTACCATTTTCATTCTATATATTGCGCAGCCAAAATTTCAGTGCATCCCTAGTATTTATTTGCAGTATTCTAGCTTCTATATAATTATTTTAGAATCTGGATTAAAATCTAAAAACTCCATGTAGACTATATTTGCAATAGATAGTAATATATGTAATATATGCTATGGTACTAATCACCTGCATGTCCGGTTTCTCAATGCCGGTTTCTGGCTTTGCATCTTCTATGTTCCAGTTGGTGGAGTTGGCCACCTTCCATGAGGTTATGTCTGTGCTGCACCCACAATTACAGGTACCCAGCTGCAATATCTGTTTCCAGAAAGCCATGCCTGCTCTCCACATGCATGTACAAATGAAAGTCTCTGGGGGGGAATTAATCAAAACTGGAGCAGACTAAATCTGGAGCAGCTGTGCATAGTAACCAATCAGCTTTTCTCTTCAGTTTGTTCAGTCAGGATTTAAATATGAAGGAGAGAAGCTGATTGATTGCCATGTACAGCTGCTCCAGATTTAGTCCGCTCCAGTTTTGATAAATTACCTTCTCTGTGTTTCTGGATGATGCAGTCAAAGGCAGGGTCCACATGACACACACATGGACACATGGTCGAGCAAGCATGGCAGGGATATTACATGTATTTTATAACCCACCGGGCAAATTTGCTCTTGGCTGTGATGGATACAGGATGGAGCATACTGCTGAAGCTGGTGGTGTTTCCCAGAGTCCTGCACCTTGGTGATGGTGATAGGGGGGTCACATCTCCTCCCCGTCTCCTCACTGGCCTCATCTAATGATTCCTCAGAACCACTAGTTTCTCCTTAAGTACTTCAGATCCCAAGCATTGGTCCAAGCAAAATGCTGCCATGCTGTTTTTCAGCTGATGTGCCTGGGGGACAGTAGCCATAATGTGTCAGTGATTCTGTCAGCTCTTCAAGGATAACATAAGAGGTCGTTGAAAACACACTAGCTTATGCCAGGCCAAGCTATGTGTGACAATGGCACCAAACTGCTGACCTCTTTTTGGCAAGGAACGTTCACACACACACAAACCTTGACTGTCACATGTCCTAAACCTGGTGGTGCAGCAGTTATAGTGGTTAGCTATTTAAAAAGTGTGCAGTCACTTTAGGTAGTCAGACCTTGCAAGTGTTTGCCTGGCCAAAATTCAGCATAAAACAAGTTTGTGCCAAACACATGATACACCGATGCCCTGGAACTCAACATTGGCCATGCTGCAGTGGCTACAACAGCTGCAGTGAAACATTGCTACATTAGTGGCTCCTTATTCAGGACATGTGCAACATCTTGTCATTATTTGAAGAGGTGACCAGAAAGGCATTACTTAATGACATGATCCTTCTAGTGCTCCTGATGGGGCACCTACTGCGAGGTGTTATAGACCTGCAAATGGAGGAACAGCTGCAAGAAGAAAAAGGCGGACTTCCTTCAATTTTAGGGCCAGCAGAATCCTCTGCCTACTGCAGCTATCCCTGTGAGACATGCAAGTGAGGAAGCAGGAGGCAGAGGAGGAGTATGAGGAGGAAAAGGAGGTTTGGGATGTTGACAGTAATAAGAAATAGGAGGGTTGGGCTGATGGCGGCAAAGAGGAAGAGGAGTATTGAGGCAAAGGGGTTGAGGAGGGTTGTGGTGCTGGCAGTGAAGAGAAAGATGTAATCTGGGGGGGGTTAAGGGGGATGTTTCTTTGATCCAAGGGGAAAATCATGCGAGGATCTATGTCACCATGCAAGAACGAGCACAAAATGTCCCACTCTTAAACAGAATGAAGAGACAGGTCACCAGCACTCAAATGATTTAAATAGATACCGTATGTCCTTTTGAATGGACAATTATGTCACAATAATCAACAAAGCGAGCGTTTCGTGGTCGTGCAGGGTCCCTTCTTCAAGGCAGAAAGATGTGATCACATCTTTCTGCCTTGAAGAAGGGACCCTGCACGACCACGAAACGCTCGCTTTGTTGATTATTGTGACATAATTGTCCATTCAAAAGGACATACGGTATCTATTTAAATCATTTGAGTGCTGGTGACCTGTCTCTTCATTTTGTACTTTGCACGGTGCCATCCGTGGTAGTTACTACAAGCACCATCGCTTTTACTGGCCGGGATTGTAAGGTGTGCGGAGAGCACCTTCATCAACTGAAACCACTCTTAAACAGCATAACAAAGAACTTCTTTGCTGCATCTCATGATGGTGATTGGATCATAGGTGAAGAGGGAACAGCTTAATGGGAAAATACTGGTGGCCTGGTTTCACACTTGTTGCTCAGACAAGCAAAGCTGCCCTTTGTGTGCAGCACATCACTACGCACTTCTTTATAACATATAACACTGGTGTGCTCCTAAGCAACCCTTATTTCATTCCTCAGTTTGCCATAGCTGCCATTAGATTTTTAAAAAATTGGTCCAAAGCACCCCTTTACTTTTGTATAGGGATGCACAGATACTTTTCGAGTACCGGTGCAGATACTTGGCATTTTCATGAGAACTACCGGGGTTGCAGCGGTTCCAGCTTGGACCTGGCTCTGGCGCTCCACCACTGTCCTGAAATCATTAGTCTGTATTGTTTAAGAAAAACTGTCACATGACAATAAACAAAAATGTATCAGTACTCGTACTTGTAAGTACTCGGCAAGTACCAGTACTCGTACTCGCAAAACTGGTATCTGTGCATCCCTTTATTTATATTTATAAAAACAAAATCGTACATTAAAACAGAGATGTACAAATCCCAGGAGCTCTGTGTGCTCCTTACAAATGACAGCTGCCTCCTAATTTTTGAATTTTTCTCTAGTGTAGTCTTGGAGCTCAAAAGTATCGGTACATGTACCTGTACTTGTACCGAGTACTGTACTTGGTATCTGTGCAACCCTACTTTTGTATGTATTTTCTATTTTATGTTTTGGGTTCCCTGCATGATAAGGCCACCAGGATAGACACTGCTAGCTTTTAATTAAAAAAAATCAACTTTAGGGTGTATTTGTTTTAGTGAAAAAAGCTACTAAAATATTGCAATTATTATGTGCATAATATTTAAGCACATTTAATAGACCACATTTTGTACAGGACCTAAGAAAAGATTTATCTGTTTATCTGACTGAAAAAAGCCAACAATGGGTTTTATATGCATATACAATATTAAATACTCTTTGCTCCCCACATTTAACTTATTCTTGAAGAACAACTCTAACTGTCTCAGAAGCTGGTCATTTTTATCTGTACATCCTCTATAGGTTGAACTCGATGGATTTGTGTCTTTCTTCAACCTGACTAACTAGGTAACTATCTGACCATTTTCCAGTGTTATCTGGTTAAACTTGATGAGGCCAGGGAAATCACGGCCTTTTTAACATCGGAGAGAGGTTACTGCATCCCAGCTTGCAACTGCACCTACCTTGACAATACATTTTATGTCTAAGGATCAGATTGCATATGATGTGTAATTTCACTTAACAATTCAGGATATGATCCAAAAGCAGACCCACTGTCATCTCCCTCAAGAATCACCTCTCCCACGACAGAAAATACGACAGAAACTTTTCCTTTTTTGGGGGTAAGTCTTGCAGTAGTGGAAAACATCCACCTCCCTAACCTCTTTAGGTGGGTGTGCTATTAGAGCCTTTCAGCACAACTTTTAAACTGTAGGATGGTTGGGATGGGCTCTCTGCAGAACTTAGTTTAGTGAACTTTGTCAGCAGTTAGGGGGTCAATCTCTTTCTCTTTGACGATCTGAAGTAGGATCCTATCAACTGAAACAATACCATGGGACATTAATTATTTCATTTGTTGATAAGTGTGTTTGAACTTGTACATTCAGTTAAAAAGCTTTTCAACCCTTCCATATACGGCATATTATACAGTACCAATATAATTTAGGCCTGTACAGTCTTGCTTTCCTAATGTTAAGTTATGGACCACTTACTCAACGTAACTCAGGGATATCCCACTCTTCTATGACTTGGGAGACTTGATCCATCCAGATCTTGAAGTCCTTTTCCCCAGAAGGGACAGGTATCTTTGCAGAAAATAATTCGCAGCTTCATATACCCATAGTTAACAAGCAAAGAGAAACGTTTATTACCAGCTTGCCACATGAGTAAGAAAGGAGATGGATCCTGAGGATAGTGCAGAGGCTGCATTAATTATATCTAAGTTAAGCAGTGTTTGACTTTAATTCTTTGAGCTGCTTGTTGGTGGATTTAGCTGAATTATTTTTAATTCAGCATCACCTGTCAATTGCAGGTTCATGCCCTGGAAACAGTCTACAATGTATTATCTTCATGCTAAGAGCATGCAGGTATGAGGGTCTCACAATCTAACTTTGTAACTAAGAGAAAAACCCAAAGGTAATTTGCCAAGACTACAGCTGCTTGGCAAATTTGCTCCTCTGTCCACCCATTGCTGGTGATGTCCATAGCTTAGCCCTAATTGGCCATTCTGCTCTTCATACCATCCAGCCGCAGCCACTGGGTGCATTCTGCTGGATTGCCTCACACTTTTAGGATATGGTCATCTCTCTGCAAAAAGGGCCAGAAGGATGCTAAATGATGCTAAATGATACAAAAGGCTTTACTGATGCTGAAACAAGCCCTAAATGGAAATACTAAATGAACATATTTAACAATGGCAGGATTAACCAGGCATTAAATACTGGAAACGTTATGAGTGCAGCAAAGTAAATGTTGAATGTTGAACTTGCATTGCAATGCTCACCGTCAAAGTGAGAGTACTTCAAGTAACATGTACAATTAGCTCTACATACATTTGGATAAAATGGCATTTATCTTCAAACTTGATCTGTCTGTCCATAATAATTCTGAATAATACAGTAATACAGAATATATGGGACTATATTTCTGTAGGTAGCCATTCATAGTTACATAGTAGGTAAGGTTGAATAAAGACACAAGTCCATCCAGTTCAACCTATGTGTGTGTGTGTCTGTATATACTTGGCTCTTAGTTGTTCCCAAATCCTACTATGTTTAGTGAACCATGGAACTCATCTAGAAGTTTCTTGAATGTATCAATGCTGTCATTACTGAATGTGGCAGGGAATTTCAAATTTTTACTACTCTCACGGTAAAAACAAATCCCTTACACAGTATGAGATTAAACCTCCTCTCTTCTAACCTCTTGTTGTGCCCTGCTTGGCATTGCATCAATGATCTATGAAGACCACTAGGTCTTTCTCCATATCCGACTTTCCCAGTGGAGCACCCCCTAGGTAATAGTTTGCACAAACGTTCTAAGCTCCCATGTGCATAACCTTGCATTTTTCAATATTAAATCACATCTGCGATCTTGCAGCCCATACCTCAATTTTAGCTAGATCCTGCTGAAGTGAATTTATGTCTTGTGGAGAATTAACTGCCCTACACAGCTTAGTATCATCCACAAAAAATTATAGAATTATTCAACTCCTGAAACATATGTTTTGCACCCACTCACAGTGAAGTATGAGACTGTTGAGAGTGTTTAAAATCAGCTTTTAATTCTTATTCACTCCTGTCCTTTGACAATTCATTTATTTCAGGAGCCAGCACAATCCCTCTTCCCATCGCTAGTGAGGGAATAATGTGATTTAAACAAAAAAAGGGTAATGACAGAGTACTTAATTACATTATTCCAAAAAGGTTGGCATTTTTGATTGACTATACTGTATACAGCTGTTAACTATATACAGCTATTCAAAACTTTAGAGATTACAATTTTAAATAAGTTTATAGATATTTATGTGAAATATTTATATTACATATAAAAAACTGTCACAGTTTGTATACATGACATTGTGTTTTTAAATGGGCCTTCAACATACTTTAACCTATTGTTACAACACTGTTGTCTCCCTAGCAGAGAGGGGGATCCTCCTTTGACTGAGTGAGGCTAATTTATTGAGAAAAAAAAAGCAGAAATAAACTGTTGGGGTGTGCTTGGATTGTGGATTGCAGGCATATGTTTATGAAGAGAGATACTACACTGAGTGGCCAGATTATTATGACCACCTGACGTTTGTAGGCAAATTAGCTATAATTAGCTATAATTTTGCGCTGAAGTTGCTAGAGGGCCAGACCATTATAAATAGGGAAGCAGGTTGTTTACCATGACAGTAGAAGTGATTTTTTTCTGAAGATATTGGCAAACAATGCGATTTAACAGCCTTTGAACATGGGATGATTGTTTGCGCTTGGAGCCATGGAGTGAGTATCAGCCAAACAGCAGAATTCGCTAAATGTTCAAGAACAGCTGTTGTTAAAGTGTTTAAAAAATGGACTGCCCGCCGAAAATCTGGGTCTGAACGTGCAAATTGTGGCCGTCAGCGACTAGTCAATGTTAGGGCAGAACGGAGAGTGGCAAGACTGGTACAAGACAACAGAAGGGCAACAGTGCATCAAATTACTGCAGATCTTAATCAGGGATCCTCTCAAATGATCTCTGAACGCACTGTTCGCCGTACACTGCATCGTATGGGATATGGAAGCCGAAGGCCTGTTCGAACACCTTTGCTGTCTGCAGTTAACAAGATAAAACGTCTCCAATTCGCACAGGAACACAAGGATTGGACAGTCGAGCATTGGAAAAAAGTCATGTGGTCCGATGAGTCACGTTTCCAGTTGCATCATGCAGATGCCAGAGTGAGAATTTTGCGGAAACAGCATGAAAGCATGCACCCCACATGCATGAGTACAACCCTTCAAGCTGGTGGGGGCATTGTTATGGTTTGGGGCATGTTTTCCTGGCATGATTTGGACAACGTCTGACAACGGTGGCCCCCACAATCACCAGATCTCAATCCAATTGAGCATTTGTGGGACGAAGTTGAAAGAGCCATCAGGCAGCTGGTTCCACAACCATCAAATCTCACAGAACTGGACAGTGCTATTCATCAGGCATGGTGTCAGATTCCTCGCATCACCTTTCAACATCTCGTGGAGTCAATGCCAAGAAGAATCGCTGCAGTATTGAGGGCAAAAGGTGGCCCAACAAAGTACTGATGGGGTGGTCATAATAATCTGGCCACTCAGTGTATAAATAGTAAGCCTATCTAGTTGATGAAACATTGATGTTCAAAACATTAGTATGGTCCTAGTTTGCTGTGTACATTGAACATCCAAATAGCATTGCCTTTGTGCCTTCTGTTACAATAAAGTATACCACAAAATCGAAACAACAACATGTTTCTGTAAAAGAAAAATAACCGTAAATAACATCAAATTATGCACCAATGCTCATGCACCAATTTAAAAGCCATACCATCAAACTCTGTGCACTATACTGTTGTCAGAAAAAGTCAATGCAGGGAATTTGTCATAGGTTTTGTGATTGTTTTATTACAGTTGCATCTTCTAAAATAATGCTAAAGGAGAGCAAATGATTGTTCTTCATTTGCATGCTTTTTCCTCCACCGCTGCGACACTTAACTATTTGTGACCAGATGGATACAAATAGCAACAAGATGCATAATCCAAATACTTATGTCAGATCTGTGACAGCCCTCGGCATCTGAAATTATACACAGAATGGTCACGAGTTACGAAGTCCTCCAGACGACTTAAAGTAGTGTCAACTGTGTTATCCTGTCATAAAAATCTTTTCACTCCTTCTTTAACCCCTTCTTGTGGAAAACAGCTCTGTATACCCTTCCCCTATCTGTGTAAACTTTGACTTCCCATGTCAGTGGCTGGTATGTGAAAGGGTTAAAGAGAGTCAGAAGTTATGCTCTGGTAGTTCAGGGAATCCATAAACTGTGCACTGGCACACAGCAAGAGGAAATATTGCTGGCATTTGCTTTTTCCTATTGCAAAGGTTGCAGAGACTGGATTAGGAGATCATTCACAGATCAAAGAATAAAAAGTAGAAGAATCTTCCCTGTTTGCAATGTCTCCCCCGTGTGTTATATATGTCCATTATTTGTTTGTCCTCCATGTCAGAAATCTTCCTTCTCCGCTGTGCCTCTGCCTCTCATAAATCATCTCTCCGCTGCTTCACAATCTTTCAAAAAACCTTTCTCACTCTCATGTAAATCCCCATCTTCCAAATCCTCTCTCTTGTCTCTCCCACCCTCATTCGTTTCTCTCTTTGTTGTCCCCCTCCTTCTCTTCCCTAGTCTCACAAATCTTCTCTCATAAACCTCTCTCAGCAGCCACACTTCTAAAAGCTCTCTGCCACCAAAATTAATAAATGTGCAACCTGCTGTTCTACTACACATTCATGCACCCATATAACACTAGGTTAATAATTCAGTTGCACATTGTGGCCAAATTCTGTGTTGCAACAGGTTTATTGTCACAGAGTATATGACTACAATGATAAATCCCCCCTCATGCACCTGCAGATATTTAACCTTGGAATCTCAATTCCAAGCATAGGGGTATAGAATTTTGTAACCCAGCTAGCACTTGAACTTTGGTTTAAGATCCATATAGGAACAGTACACTATCCCTCCATCTACAATTCACTAAACCATTTTACAAATAAAGTTAAAGTGATTTAACTTTATTTGTAAAAAAAATATTGATTTATGGGTGCAAGTGGTAAATATGAAAAATATGAAATATAAATATGCAATTTGTTATATTTACTTTATTAAAATAAAAATAAAAATGTTTTTAGTTCTGAAAAAACTTCCACCCTTAATTGCTGAATTACAGTTTCAACAAAGATGACATCCATGTTCCCAAGTTACTTCAGGTTTCAGCTTTCGTACTCTAAACCATTATTATTTTAATGATTGCAGTTGAGGGATAAAGCTTAAAAATTGATAGAAAAGTTTTTGACAGCAAGCTTTTATTATGAATTCTGAACTTCACCCACATGCATATAATATTAAAAAACACAACTATCTAAACTATCTAATATGTCTGAAGTTCTGCAATAAATAACAAGTTGTTCCCTCTTGCTTAATAGGCTAAATAAAAGTGATGTTTTATTTAGGAATCTTGCAAATTTTGCAATATCAACAAGTCCATATGATATTATATATATATATATAT